>NC_090872.1:3915614-3940614 GCF_036669935.1 Montipora foliosa | reverse complement strand
CTAACTGGATTTGTCAAAAGGTGCCTGCAGAAATTGTGTAAACAAGCCAATTCTGCTATTGTCACAGACTTAAAGAAAAGCCACCCTCCCCACCCCTGTGCTTTGGTCAGACAACCAACAATCACCTACCCACACCACAGTGTGGGTTCACTCTAATTGGTGATCAAAAGCAAAGTATCATTGAAGCCTAGACTAGTCCAGGAAAAATTGCCTATGAAGACATGCTACAGTGTAAAGTCTGACTTAACAAGGCCACAAACTCTAACTGCAGTTAAAGTCCCAAAGCAGCAACCCCCCCAGCCATGTGCTTTTGACACACAACTCACAGTTAGAACTGTCCCTGGGCTGTTTGGCAAAGCAGGCCTTGACGGCAAGCCCCCTCAATTTTGAGAGGCCACAATGGCTTGAACACGGGCTGCGCCCGTGTTCAAGCGAAAACCCCAGTAGCTACCTTTTAGCAAATTCGCTCAGATATCAATTGCCAAACGCCTAAAATTCAGTCAAAAATCGGCTGATCACACTCGATTTACTCAGCCTGGCTCACAGAATGCCATTCTGGAGAGAAACGCACCGATAACTATAAATTTCTAACTGGATTTGTCAAAAGGTGCCTGCAGAAATTGTGTAAACAAGCCAATTCTGCTACTGTCACAGACTTAAAGAAAAGCCACCCTCCCCACCCCTGTGCTTTGGTCAGACACCCAACAATCACCTACCCACACCACAGTGTGGGTTCACTCTAATTGGTGATCAAAAGCAAAGTATCATTGAAGCCTAGACTAGTCCAGGAAAAATTGCCAATGAAGACATGCTACAGTGTAAAGTCTGACTTAACAAAGCCACAAATTCTAACTGCAGTTAAAGTCCCAAAGCAGCAACCCCCCCAGCCCTGTGCTTTTGACACACAACTCACAGTTAGAACTGTCCCTGGGCTGTTTGGCAAAGCAGGCCTTGACGGCAAGCCCCCTCAATTTTGAGAGGCCACAATGGCTTGAACACGGGCTGGGCCCGTGCTCAAGCGAAAACCCCAGTAGCTACCTTTTAGCAAATTCGCTCAGATATCAAGGGCCAAACGCCTAAAATTCAGTCAAAAATCGGCTGATTACACTCGATTTACTCAGCCTGGCTCACAGAATGCCATTCTGGAGAGAAACGCACCGATAACTATAAATTATTATCAAGGGCCAAACGCCTAAAATTCAGTCAAAAATCGGCTGATCACACTCGATTTACTCAGCCTGGCTCACAGAATGCCATTCTGGAGAGAAACGCACCGATAACTATAAATTTCTAACTGGATTTGTCAAAAGGTGCCTGCAGAAATTGTGAAAACAAGCCAATTCTGCTACTGTCACAGACTTAAAGAAAAGCTACCCTCCCCACCCCTGTGCTTTGGTCAGACAACCAACAATCACCTACCCACACCACAGTGTGGGTTCACTCTAATTGGTGATCAAAAGCAAACTATCATTGAAGCCTAGACTAGTCCGGGAAAAATTGCCTATGAAGACATGCTACAGTGTAAAGTCTGACTTAACAAGGCCACAAACTCTAACAGCAGTTAAAGTCCCAAAGCAGCAACCCCCCCAGCCCTGTGCTTTTGACACACAACTCACAGTTAGAACTGTCCCTGGGCTGTTTGGCAAAGCAGGCCTTGACGGCAAGCCCCCTCAATTTTGAGAGGCCACTATGGCTTGAACACGGGCTGCGCCCGTGCTCAAGCGAAAACCCCAGTAGCTACCTTTTAGCAAATTCGCTCAGATATCAAGGGCCAAACGCCTAAAATTCAGTCAAAAATCGGCTGATCACACTCGATTTACTCAGCCTGGCTCACAGAATGCCATTCTGGAGAGAAACGTACCGATAACTATAAATTTCTAACTGGATTTGTCAAAAGGTGCCTGCAGAAATTGTGAAAACAAGCCAATTCTGCTACTGTCACAGACTTAAAGAAAAGCCACCCTCCCCACCCCTGTGCTTTGGTCAGACACCCAACAATCACCTACCCACACCACAGTGTGGGTTCACTCTAATTGGTGATCAAAAGCAAACTATCATTGAAGCCTAGACTAGTCCAGGAAAATTGCCAATGAAGACATGCTACAGTGTAAAGTCTGACTTAACAAGGCCACAAACTCTAACTGCAGTTAAAGTCCCAAAGCAGCAACCCCCCCAGCCCTGTGCTTTTGACACACAACTCACAGTTAGAACTGTCCCTGGGCTGTTTGGCAAAGCAGGCCTTGACGGCAAGCCCCCTCAATTTTGAGAGGCCACAATGGCTTGAACACGGGCTGCGCCCGTGCTCAGGCGAAAACCCCAGTAGCTACCTTTTAGCAAATTCGCTCAGATATATATATATATATATATATATATACGACCTATCTTGTAAAAATTTTAATGTTACACTCACTATGGCTGAAGATTATGTTTGAAACATCGAAACATGTTCCGAAAATTCAAAAGTGTGGTTGTATTTTTTAAAATATTAGTAACAGTTGTGCTATCCAGACCATCCAGACCCCATTTGGAAAGGTCATTTCTGATGTGTAATAACAACCCATTTCAACAGCTTTTTTACCAAGATATGCTGCAGTGTTACCTAAATCAGATGGTAAACCCTGGCCATACATGCTTGTGGAAGCATTGCTCTATCAAATTCATCTATGATTATTGATACTTTGTGATTTATTTTTATAAAGCCCCCCTAAATCTGAGGGCTACCTAGTTTAAATTATTCTGTTTAACAAATTTTGTTAAACAGTTATTCTGCATTCAGCGCAAGTGCAATATAACATTAGTCTCCCATTTTTAGCTTTTTTATAAGCTGAAGGTTCAACGCATTCAGTTTGTCTTTTCTGTTTTTACACAATATGATCTCATTTAGTTATATATATAATTTAGATATTTTTAAAAATTGTATCATGGATATTAAATACTTTTAACAGATCATAATACGAATTGCCTTTGCTCATTTGATGGAAAAAATAAAGACAAAGGAAACCACAAGTTGCTGACTGCAGATTTTGTATTTGGTTGTTTTGATGTAATAATGTTAGTTTTTCTTTTCTTGCATGGTTTACAATATCTTGAAACCGAGGCATACCAAACGAATCAAAATAATTAATAATACTATCCAAACTCTTTGTCTCTTTTTTGTTGCTTTTTTCTAACACCTTGACCTGTTACATATGGTGAATAATTATAAAATGGAGGAGACATTTTTGGTAAACCGATTTGTGGAGCAGATCCACCTCTACTTTTGTTGAATGTTTTTTGTCCAATTCTCGGTGCTCCTTTGCCTGTTAACTTGTTATAGCCTCAACAGCTAGTGGAATACCAATGCTAGCTAACAGAGTACAAAGAAAACCTCCTGTTTATGTTTTTGTTGGTTTTACAGGAAATTCTTCCATGTGAAACAAACACAAAGCCGTTCCGATTCGAAACAAGAGTGGCTTTGTAATTGGCGACCAGCTTGCATATCCTTAAACATTCTGGAACACTTTATTGAGCAAACTCTTTATTTGTTTACGAACTTTTCTTTTCCCCTTGAGGGCTCGTGATTTCTGCATTGCTTCAAATTGCGTTGTTTAGCAATAGATCTTACAGTTAATCATTTCGCAAAGTACCATTTCGTTTCGATTCGTTTCGTTTCGTTTCGCAAAGTACCGTGAGCCATGTTTTACTTATCGTTGGAAGCAATGTTTTTCGTAATGACAAAATTGAAGACAATAGTGATCCTCCAACTTGTTTTCTAATGTTGGTTTTAGATAATTTGATATCCATTTCTTTTTTCAATTATTGGCTTACCTTTTATCGTTTAACTGTAGCTGGAACATAAAGAGTATTAGGTCCGGATAGTGAATCGTTTGTTAATCTTAAAACAAAGGGTTTTTTTTTTATAAAAAGCATTTGCAAGATTTTTTTTTAATTTGGTGATAATCTAACATTAATTTTATAAAGTTGAGTCATTTCTTGTATATGTTATACGTTATATAAATTGTTGATTAAATAAAATATACAAAATAAAAATCGATTTTACACCACTATACAAAACATGAATCCATTTTGCACTATTATACTATAACCAATTCATTGCCAATATTATCAATAGTGAATAGTTTCTTCATACAAAACAACCGCATGAAAACTGAAATTTTGGTTTGCATTTGCAGATAATCTGTATCTGAATGTTAATTGTTTTGGGTCACGTGTAACTTTTTCTGTTTGAAAAGATAAGTCAAAAAATACAAGAGGAAACAGACTTTGTCATCGCATATGCCATCAAATCATTGAAAATTCTTACTTTCGAGTCACTTTCATACTCAAGTTCTGGATAAAACACACCATTACCGTATTCTAATCTACAGTTATTAAGGCATGCACCGCTGTCAAGAGAAAAGGTATCCATTTTATATGGAGTAGTTTCAACATGTCTTGCTCCATTTGCATCACGATATCTTTTTTCAAATAAACAAAGACATATTTGACATTGTCAATATTTGCTGAAATTTGAAAATAGCTGCTTGTTCGGGTAGGTGCACTTACTTCATAATATTCTCTCAAATATTTCCACTTTGATTCCTTCATAAAAGCGCTTACAAAATTACTATACATGCCGTCTTTTGGTATTAATTTCGGCAACCAAAATTCAAATTTGCTTATAACAATTTTACCATCATCTGTTCCATTTGCCATATGAATTAATTCGCCATCTTCATTAAAGCTTATTTTAAATTGAAGCTGCATAGGAAGAGGCATTTTACCTTCAAGCTCTTCAAAAAAGCTGTATCTATTAATAGGAATGATAACATTGACGAGTTTTGAACCGCCGGTCCCGTCGTTGTTGACAGCTTGTGTAAGCAGTCTTCTGCTTTCGAAACCGATATTATTGTTTGCTGTAGTATTATTTGTGCCAAGATACCACAAGCTATGTTTTGCAACAGAACGACTAAAGTCATCAGAATATTCCAAAAGATTTTTTACAAATGCAACATTATGAAGATTGTCGGTATCATATACTATTTTATCAGCAGATTTAATCATAATTAAGACGTTTAATAAGACTATGACTGCCTTTTTTAACAGAAATTCTATCAGCCGCAGCATATCCAGCTCCATCAGCAAGTTTTTGAAGCTGAAAAGTAACAAGAAAACCAAAAAATGAACTACGATCATTAATCGTAAACTTGTACCCATTTTTTTCTTGTCTTTGATTATTACCAGAATATCGAATAACGTCATCTAATTGAAAACGAACGTATTCGTTTCGTTGTAAATATTGATCTGATCGAAAAGCCATTATATTATAACATTACATAATTATATCAAAGAATTTTAACGTCTTCTTTTTATACCGCTGCCTGATATCAAACGATAGTGCTTTCCTGTCGTTTAATTGGTTGAATTGGTATTGTTTTTTGCTGTTTTGGTCGCCAGCATGTGAAATACCAGATTCCAAAGCCTTTTTAGCCATTGAACAGACTTAACCAATTAGAGGTGTAATGTGAAGTGCTAAGTCAACAACAACAAGAACATTTATTTAAACACGATAAAAATTACAGCGGAGCTGATGTGGTCGTGTATTTAAGAAGTTAAAAAGTACTATTTACATATATAGAAGCTATTTACATGAAATTCATACGTTTGAGCGTGTTTTAAACAAGCTTCTGCTTGCGATAGAACGTGTATGATTCTCAAGAGAAATCCATAGAGATATGGCTTTGTAGCAAGTGGACTTGCGAAGAAGTTCTGATTTTGGCTTCGGTAACAAAAAGGTCAATTTCCTTCGCAGGTTATAGTTACAATCATATTTCTTAAATAGCTGCTTAATAGGAGTAGGTGAAAAATCATAAAAACAGTCGTGTGCTAATGAAAGCAATCTATATTCGCATAAACAATTAATAGTAAACCAGTTGCGTCGGGCTAGGACCTGGTCGCTAGGTGTATACCAGTCCAGGTTGTAGATGGTTTTAGCGGCACGTACGTGTATTTTCTCCAGCACATCAAAGAGCGATTTGCCACAGGAGCCCCATACAACCAAACCATAGGTGACAGATGGTAAAATTATTTTAAAATAAAAATCAGCTCTCGCCGAAGTCGGTAAAAAATACAAGGACCTAAGAAGATTCAGATATTCTGTGAAGGACTTGATTAACTCTTTAACGTGAACGTTCCACTGTCAATCTCAACGCCTAAGCACCTAGTTGACTTGACTTGAGTGACGACACTGTTCCCTAATGATACTGCTTGCAACGGTCCAACAAACTGGCCGCGCATTAAGATCATACACTCGGTTTTACCGCAGTGGGGTATGAGGCGATTACGGCAACACCACTCATACAACTTCTGGAGGACGCTATTCAAGACAACGACAACCTTGTCCGGAGATGACTCAGCCACGTAGATGGTCGTATCGTCTGCATACATGTGAATTTCGCATTCTCTAACTCCAGCTATGTCAGGAAGATCGTTGCAGAACAACGAAAACAGGGTAGGTCCCAAAACAGATCCCTGCGGCACACCAAACTTCACAGGTAAGGTTTCGGACTGGAATCCATTTACGACTGTAACTTGAGAGCGGTCAGCTAAGTTATCCTTAATCCATCACAATAGGTCGCCCGCAACACCAACTGCTTGCAACTTTTCCAGCAAGACATGGTGAGAAATAGAGTCAAAGGCCTTTCGAAAGTCTACAAAGGCGATACCAACTACAAGGTTTTTATCAAGTGCCCGTCTCCAGTCCTAGATCATTTTTACCAATAACAATTCAGTTGAGTGCCCTTTTTTATAAGCCCACTGGTGAGGATGGCCAAGATTATGTTCCGAAATGTGAGTAGCAATTGTTGTGGCTACTGCGTGTTCCATCAATTTTCCAGGGACGCATAACAGGGAAATTGGTCGATAATTCTGTTCATCGTCCTTCTTGAACAGGGCCGAAACATTAGCAGCTTTCCAAGAGATAGGGACAGAATTACGTTCGGCACTCATGGAAAACTGAGATAACAATGATGGAATTAGATCCTTTCCTGCATATTTGAGTAACTTAGGAGAAACATTATCAGGTCCGCAAGCTTTGTTTGCCTTCATCTTATCGATGCTCTTGGCAACACTAGCATGCGATATGGAAATGTTCATTATGCAGGGAGTAACGCGGTTGATGTAAGTATTGTTATTCACTTGTCTACAGACGGGAAGATCGCTTGCCAACTTTTCACCTACAGTAGAAAAGTATTCATTTAGGATCTGGGCTTTCTTGTAGTCAGATGTTTCCATTGACAAGTCTGATGTCTTTAAACCGAGTATAGGCTGTGACGCTGACCCGTAAGCAGCTTTTTTGACCAAGTTCCAATATGACTTACAGTCTTTTACTTCGTCAAATAGATCCACATAGAACCTGCTTTTAGCAACTCTGACTTCATGCGTTACCCTGTTTCTTAAAGAGCGATATTCTGTCCACAGCTCTTGATTGTTTGACATTTTTGCTCTAAGAAGAGTTTTGTAACGTAAATTCATCAAATGGCGTATTTTTGGAGAAATCCAAGGTAAGGACTGGCGTCTAACCTTGATCTCGCGGAAGGGCGCATGCTTGTTACATATTTCACCAAAGATGTGTTTCCACGCCCAATAACAATCATCCAGACCGTCGAATACTTCGCATACGGACCAAGGGGCCTCCGCGATGTCCCTAGAAAATTTTGCCTGGTCAAAATTTTTGTAAGAACGGACTTTAATTATTTTAGGAGGGGGCCGCTTGATCTTTGTTTGGACGGACGAATGTACAAGCATGTGATCCGAGATTCTAAGTTCGACTGTTCTGGTATTTTTGATCAGATTCCGATTGCTACTTATTACCAGGTCAATCAAAGTTGACGTATCTTTAGTTACCCTGGTAGGCTTGTCGTTGATAACCGTGTAGTCGAATTGAAGAAGCAAATTCTGTAATTTTTGGCCAGAAATTGAGGTAATTGAACCGTCAGTCGAACGAGCGCTATCACAGTTTAAATCGCCAACAATAACCACATTGCGGCGTTTGATCCAAAGTTTCTCCAGTAAATCCTGAAATCGTTCAAAAAATAAAGAATCTGAAGAAGGTGGTCTATAAACTGTTCCTATGATAAAAACGGACGAATTTACCATGATCGTAAGCCATATCGCCTCGATATAGGATGATTCTAGGGATCTTAGCCGAGTAGAACATATGTGGCTGGCGATGTAGAACAAACATCCACCGCCGATGGTATTAGCATCTCTGTCCCTTCGGATAATCTTATAGTTGTCAATTTCAAGCTGACTGTTGGAAATTTTGCGATCCAAGTGGGTTTCCGTAATTGCAAGAATGTCAAACCGGCATACATGCAGCAACACTTTAACCTCCTCGACTTTATTTCTAAGGCTACGAATATTAATATGTGCAACACTCAAGTTTGATCCCAGGTTAGAAGTTCTTGCAAAGTCCTGTAGATAGTCTCCATCCCGGTTAATCACGCTTTGCCATCCAGGATTAGTTTCCACATCACGAGAGAGAAGCAAGAGCTGTCTGGTCGCCACGGAATTCGCGTAATACAAAATTCGGCATTTTGATAGTTTTTGCTTGCACTTGCCATTGTTTGAGGTGGTGAGGACCATTGTATTTGCTGAATTAAACAATACTGGACTCTTTACCATACCGTCCAACAATATGCAAATTTCGACCATTTCATTTCTCAGCCACCAGCAGTGAAGATAGTTAAATTCTTCGAAATCACAGAAACCGCTTGCCTTTTCTGGAGCCAGCCTGCCCAAAATGACTGCTGATTTAGTTAGGAATGAGGTAAACCTGTAGTGAGACGAGTATTCATTCTGAGTCAGGCAAAAACATAGCGGAAACACGGAGGCAAACAACGCGCGACTTCCCGCCATGATAGCTGTCGTGTCCCGGTATGTTCCATGTGAGTATGAACCATGTGAGCGTTAGCTCTACTAATGGAATAGGCCCACACAAGGACAGAGAAAAACTATGACCAGGGTGGGAATTGAACCCACGACCTTCGGGTTACATCACCACTGCTCTACCGACTGAGCTACAAGGTCAGACGGGAGCAAGCCGTGGGAACTGAAGAGGATTACGTTTTTGCAAATGTTGGCTGTGTAGCACTTATATTTGAACAGACTTAACTGATAAGAGTGTAATGTGAAGTGCTAAGTTTCTACCCCATATGAACCATGTGAGCATTAGCCGTACTGATGGAAATGGGCCCACATAAGGACAGAGAAAAACTCTGACGTTTGCAAAGACGTAGTCCTTCGTTGTACTTGTACATGTTCATTGCCGTGACTTTAACATCTTCAGTTCCCACGGCCTGCTCCCGTTTGACCTTATAGCTCAGTAGGAAGAGCAGCGGTGATCTAACCCGAAGGTCGAGGTTTCAATTCCCACCCTGGTCAGAGTTTTTCTCTGTCCTTGTGTGGGCCCTTTTCCATCAGTAGGGCTAACGCTCACATAGTTCATATAGGGTAGAAACGTAGCACCTCACATTACACTGTAATCAGTTAAGTCTGTTCAAATATAAGTGCTACACGGCCAACGTTTGCAAAAAAGTAATCCTTCCTTTTTAGCCACTGGTTTTTCATTTTTGTAAAAAACGCTTGATGCTATGTTTTTTAATGATTTGAATATATTGTCAATAATAATACCGGATGATAAAATCTTTTGAATTCGTATGGTTTCATTATAATGATATGTTACATGTTATTCTACTCTTTTTAAAATCAATGAATATGCAACATCAACTGCATAATATTCAAGTTGAGCAGTCTTCGTTTTCCATCAGTTTCCCACATTCGTATCGACGATATAGTAGTTGTATTGATAGGATTGAAGGTGATTCTTCGTGGTTCTAGTGTAAACGAATGCGATGGTTGCAGCACGCTGGTACTAAAACTATAAAAGTATCCGTATCTTGACCATCAACTAAACTATCATTAATAAGGTCACAATGGATATTTAGAACATCAGTATCTTGACTTAAATTTGGAACTTGACTACCAATATGTGTTCCACTTGTTAATATTTTTTTGTCAAAACCAATGAGATCATTAAAATCCGATTTTGTTAAATCAAGCCTGACCCTAACTGGTAATTTTATTGTTACTCTGAATGTAGTCGAATTGAATGTAAGAGATATATCGTTGAGACTTGTTATTTTTTTGAGATAGCTATCAAAATCCTTATAATTCCAAACTCCTGTTGGAAAAACAAGATCATTAAAATTAGCTCCATTATCAACACTATATGCTATTCTTTGATTTTTGCATGATGGATTGACATTAAACCGAGTGAAACTCATGGTAATGATCCTATTCAAACCAAGCTGACATTCATTATTACTTGGTAAAATTATTGGTCTCGTGAATTTTGTAACGAAATTTTCAGGTTTATTAAAAGGTATTTCTTTAACAGAATAGCTCGACAATACAATTTCTCTGTCCATATATATATATATATATATATATATATATACAATATCGTTATATTAAATTTGGAACACTTCTTATAGAGTTTGTCATATTGAGATCTATTGATTGTTGACGCTTTTAGCAATGTATCTAATATAGAAACACCCATTTTCCGCATTTGGATGCTGGTATTACCAGCTAAAATTTTTTTGAGAAGCTGTTTTGGATCATTGAAAAACACAACATTTCCGCCTTTTCGAATTCCAGAGCCTTTCATTGTTCTTAAATTTAGTCTCATAATGTTTAATATATGCATTTAATGTAACTCTAGCATTGCCAATTCTATTATTTTCCATTTGTCTTGCAGCTTCAGAAATGGAACTGCCTTTATATTGTTTAGTTATAGCAGCCTTATAACCTTTTAATTGATTTCTTCTCGTTTTAGCCTCATTTATAATCTTATTAAGATATTTTCTGTTGTCATTTCTGGTTGATTTAATACCCTATCAACAGAATCATAATTCTGAAGACCAATATCATTTAATATCTCATTATCCATATCTTCATTATCTAATGCATAATCAGGTTCCTCGTCATCATCATATTCTGGAGGAAACTCTTGTGGTTCTTGAGGAAAGTATTGAGGATCAACACTAATCTGTTTTTTGCCTTCCAATATATCTTGCAATGATTCTTCATAGGTAGGTGGCTTAGCAACAAGTTGTTTTTCTTGCTGTGGTAAGACTGGTTCTTCAAATAAATCACCGAGATTCATGTCTGGAACCTCATCTTCGATATTAATACCATAATTTCACCTTTTTTTTATCGTTTTGTTACAGGCATTTTCAAATTACGGGCGATAGCATCATCTAATTTTGTTGCTATCGGTTGAAACACCTTGGTAAAAGATGCTTGGCTTGTTTTTTGACCCAAATCGTGTTTTATGATTGCGTTTCGTACAGTATTAATTTTATCTCCTAATTCATATTTGTGTTTTACAAGTTCTTTCCGGTTAAGTAAACTCATTTCATTATATTATTCGGTTACATAAAATGGTGAATGGTATAGAAAAGATAGCGTTTTACACAGTGTTCAACACTATGTTGTACATGGTGTTGTACATCATGTTATGAAATAATGTACCCATATGATATAAAGAATGAAAATACCAAATTATGATTCTGCTAATGATAATGTTGGAAATTATAAACAGTTATACCCTTTTATGCCAAATAAATGCTTTAGGACGCTGAACTGTGGACCATCAGGATCAGGAAAAACAAATACATTGATGCATATGATTTACAATTTATTGTACTTTGAGAAAATATTTTTAATGCAAAAAACCTGGAGCAATCAAAATATCAAAATCTATTGAACATATTTAAACCAATAAGTGATGATGTTGGTTATGACATTATTGAAGCGAGTAACGACCAAATAATTCCAGTATCTGAATTAACAGATGACAACCAAAAGCTTGTAATATTTGATGATTTTATTCTCGACAAAAACCAAAGGCCATTGATTGATTATTTCATAAGGGGAAGGCATAAAAATTGTAGTTTGAGTTATCTCAATCAAAATTTATGAACTGTTTTCGCTATTTTCCGCGGTTAAAATGTCTAAAAAAAAATCGACGTTTCGATCAGTTTTACTGGTCTTCTGAAGAAGACCAGTAAAATTGGACATTTTAACCTCGGAAAATCCCGAAAACAGTTCATAAATTTTGATCTTAGAAATATGAGAGGTGAAAGTTTCAGAGATACGATGATTTATTTGAGTCAATCATATTATAAGACCCCAAAGGGTATTAGACTGAATTGTAGTCATTTTTGTATTTATGAATTCCCAAGCAATAACGAAAAATCACTAATTTGTCGAGAAAACAATACTTCCAAAGAAGTCTATGAAAAAGGAACAAAGAATCCATATAGCTTCATCTATATTGATAAGCTACGAAAATTTACAACAAAAAACTTTAATGAACAATTATAATATACACCAATTATATGTACATGAGTTATTCAAACGGTTTATTACAAACACCAAATACAAAAACAATTGAAGGCATTCCAGGAGTTAGTTTTAAACTAAGTACAGATGGTAATTATGATATGAATGGAAAAAAATTAACCAATTTGAAACCAGGCATGGAAGACGATCACTGTTTGACAAAAAAACAAATATATGATCATGTACAAGCAAATGGTGGCAATGGTGAATCGATTAACCTCAGCCAATATGTTAAAACAGACGGATCATCTGTTTTAAAAGGACACCTGCAGATGGATTTTAACCGTATTTAAGATGTTGGCAATCCTCGTCAAGGAAAAGCAGATTGTCTAAATTATAAATATTTTTCACAGTGTATATGCAATTCGATGATGATAATATAAAATTAGAAATCCGCTTTTTATGTTAAACTATGCGCATCGTAGTGGTTCAGATTTTACTGGTGATATTGATATGCAATGAAATCGTATTTTTAATCTTGCAAACAGCAGCAATACTACAGCAGCTGTTAATGGTCGATTTGTAACCGATGAGTTTATATGGGGTACAAAACTAGCACTTCACATTACACTCTAATCAGTTAAGTCTGTTCAAATATAAGTGTTACACGGCCAACGTTTGCAAAAACGTAATCCTTACTTGTACACGTAGCTGTTAATTGCCGTGTCTTTAACATCTTGAGCTCCCACATCCTGCTCCCGTCTGACCTTGTAGCTCAGTCGGCAAAGCAGCGGTGAAATAACCCGAAGGTCGTGCGTTCAATTCCTACCATGGTCAGAGTTTTTCTCTGTCCTTGTGTGGGCCCATTTCCATTAGTAGGGCTAATGCTCACATGGTTTATATGGGGTACAAAACTAGCACTTCACATTATACTCTAAGTCAGTTTAAAAAAAAGTTGGACAAAAATCAGGAAATAAACATGGGAGTAAACAAAATCACAACAAACAGAAATCCCGATGATCCTTTAGAACTGATCAACAAGGAGTATACAACGATGAAATGATATATGAATTGGATCATATATGAACTGATCTTCACAGTTGTGAACGCAATTTTTGCAGTTGCGTAGAGAAGCCTGAAAAATTCAGGACTTCAACAGGATTTGAATCCGTGACCTCAAGATACCGGTGCGACGCTCTAACCATCTGAACTATGAAGCCACTGACATTGGGAGCTGGTCATTTGTGGGTTTTAATGTTCCCGTGAGGAATGAATCAACGATGAAATGATATATGAATTGGATCATATATGAACTGCGGATATAAAATCATAGCTTCACTTGGGCACCTTATCTTCTGCAGAACTGCTAATAACAGGCTTTTATACGAGCGTAATCAAGTCACTAAGATTAGATGATGCTGATCAATGAATTGATCTAAATCTTAAACCTGATTCGATGGGCAATGGGAAGCCAATGAAGTTCGTAGAGAGCTAGTATAGTGAATGGTTAGAACCCGAATGACATCGGCTACCCACATGTACGCATTGCGTACCTATTTTTGTAAACAATGCCGAGAAATACGAAAACAATAGGTTCAATCCCCTGACTACAGGATGCTAAACTGGCACAGCAAGATGAATTGAACACTGAAGGAATAACTATCTTATTAAGCCAATATTTCGAAACAAAATTCTTTTCTTCATCAGGGTTTCCCAAGGAGTGATTTCAGTTTATGGAGAAAGAGAGGGAAAGGGATAATTTGGACAGCCAGATTATGAGTCTCTGGAATAAAAACGGCCAATTTTGCCCTGACGAGCAGCCTTTCCCAATGGAAACGTGTTAGCAATTCAATTAGCTCATTAAAGTCCCTGGATCAAAAAACATGGATTAACCAGGTATCCAGACAAAAAAGTTATGACAAAAAACAGGCAATTGAATTTCCGATTCTGACAGTGGATAGTTCTGAAATAAAAAATCATGAGTTTGACGTCAATTGCAGAAAATTGAATATTGCACTCTTAATGACATCCCCTCCTGTCTTTTTGGTGTCAGCTTCATACCAGCAGCAAATTTCCTGCCAGAGAAGCAAATCTTAGGAACTTTCAATAAGCTTTCGATGAGAAAGATGAAACGGGATGCCATCATTTTCCTATTGGCTGTTTTCCCTTCATTACATAATAGAATTTCTACTTTTAATGTTCCTCAATTATTATTGTATAAAACGCTCTTAGTCTGGTAAATGCCCAAGCATTTAATCATATTACGGGCTACATTCCTATTTATTCTGTAACAACGGTCTCTGTGAGCCGAAATCAATCCTTGGGAAACCCTGATGAAGAAAGACATTTTCTTTCAAAATACTGGCTTAAGATAGTTATTCCTTCATTGTTCAATTAATCTTGCTGTGACGGTTTAGCATCCTGTAGTCAGAGGATTGAACCTCTTATGTTTTCGTTTATTTATCTTCTAGGTGCATCGCAGAAGTTTAAGAAAAACTTCCTGGTTCTAATTATCAAAAATGGGGGATGGAAAGTTGGACGTTTTGGAGCGGCACATGCAACAGCTTCATGTTGCAAGAAAGGAGGGAGACAGACAAGGCGAG
This sequence comes from Montipora foliosa, assembly GCF_036669935.1. Lineage (NCBI taxonomy): Eukaryota > Metazoa > Cnidaria > Anthozoa > Scleractinia > Acroporidae > Montipora > Montipora foliosa. The sequence goes on along the minus strand of NC_090872.1, from coordinate 3,925,621 downwards.
GGTTTGGCTTTTTTCATTCTTGGTAGATACTATCAGGGTGCGGCTGACTTTCATCAGGCCATAACAAATTACACAGAGGCATTAGCCATTTTTAAGGAAATAGGTTTCAGGGCTGGAGAAGGAGGAGCCTATGGCAATCTCGGCAATGCTTATCAAAGACGAGGAGATTTTAAGCAAGCCATAGTGTACCACAACAAACGTCTTAGTATTGCAAAAGAACTGGGGGACAGGGCCGAAGAAGGAGGAGCCTATGGCAATCTCGGCATCTCTTATCAAAGTCTTGGTGATTTTAAGCAAGCCATAGTGTACCACAATCAAGCTCTTAGTATTGCAAAAGAACTGGGAAACAGGGACGAAGAAGGAAGAGCCTATGGCAATCTCGGAAACGCTTATGGAAATCTTGGTGATTTTAAGCAAGCCTTAGTGTACCACAACCAACATCTCAGTCTCATGAAAGAACTAGGAGACAGGGCCGGAGAAGGAGGAGCCTATGGCAATCACGGCATCGCTTATCAAAGACTTGGAGATTTTAAGCAAGCCATAGTGTACCACAATCAACATCTTAGTATTGCAAAAGAACTGGGGGACAGGGCCAGAGAAGGAGGAGCCTATGGCAGTCTCGGCATCGCTTATCAAAGTCTTGGTGATTTTAAGCAAGCCATAGTGTACCACAACAAACATCTTAGTATTGCAAAAGAACTGGGAGACAGGGCCGGCGAAGGAGGAGCCTATGGCAATCTCGGCATTGCTTATGAAAGTCTTGGTGATTTTAAGCAAGCCATAGTGTACCACAACCAAGATCTTAGTATTGCGAAACAACTGGGGGCCAGGGTGAGCGAAGGAGGAGCCTATGGCAATCTCGGCAATGCTTATCAAAGACTTGGTGATTTTAAGCAAGCCATAGTCTACCACAATCAACAACTTAGTATTGCAAAAGAACTGGGGGACAGGGCCGGAGAAGGAGGAGCCTATGGTAGTCTCGACATCGCTTATCAAAGTCTTGGTGATTTTAAGCAAGCCATAGTGTACCACAACCAACATATTAGTATTGCAACAGAATTGGGGAACAGGGACGGAGAAGGAAGAGCCTATGGCAATCTCGGCAACGCTTATAGAAGTCTTGGTGATTTTAGGCAAGCCATAGTGTACCACAATCAACATCTTAGTATTGCAAAAGAACTGGGGGACAGGGCCGGAGAAGGAAGAGCCTATGGCAGTCTCGGCATCGCTTATCAAAGTCTTGGTGATTTTAAGCAAGCCATAATGTACCACAACAAACATCTTAGTATTGCAAAAGAACTGGGGGCCAGGGCCGGAGAAGGAAGAGCCTATGGCAATCTCGGCATCTCTTATCAAAGTCTTGGTGATTTTAAGCAAGCCATAGTGTACCACAATCAAGCTCTTAGTATTGCAAAAGAACTGGGGGACAGGGACGGAGAAGGAAGAACCTATGGCAATCTCGGCAACGCTTATGAAAGTCTTGGTGATTCTAAGCAAGCCATAGTGTACCACAATCAACATCTTAGTATTGTGAAAGATCTAGGGGACAGGGCCGGAGAAGGAGGAGCCTATGGCAATCTCGGCGTCGCTTATCAAAGTCTTGGTGATTTTAAGCAAGCCATAGTGTACCACAATCAACATCTTAGTATTTGCAAGGAAACTGAGGACCCAATAGGGCAGGCAATCGCATATTATCATATTAGTCTTATTCATGAATGTTTTGACTCCTTGAGCAAAGCTCTTAGTTACTATCGTTTAAGCATTCATTATTTTGATGAAACAAGGTGTCTTCTTCAGTCAGAGGATGCATGGAAAATTAGCTTTCGTGACACAAATGGGTGTGCATACACTGCTCTGTGGAGAGCACTTTTGAAGAATGGAGAGGTTGATGAGGCTTTGTATGCTGCTGAGCAAGGACGAGCACAGGCTTTGGCAGACATTTTGAAAATGCAATACGGCATTGATGAGAAATCTATGATGAAGGTAACTATTTCTTTGGTCATGAAAGATCTACCTTCACAAACTGTTTTCACAGCACTTGAAGTGAACATGATCAGCTTCTGGTTGCTAAGAGAAGATATTGGGATAAATTTTAGACAAAAGAAAATCGAAAATGGAAGTGCCGACTCTCTGATGAAAAGTACTTTTAAACAGATCAATGCGGGGACCGTTGTACGATGCGAGAATCGTTCACTTGACAGACAATGCAGCGACTTCTCGAGCAGTAGGGAAGGTGTTGAAGAAACTGTTCAGTCCTTGAGCTTCTCTGTGCACTCTTTGCAGCCTTTGTATGATGTCTTAGTCAGTCCTATTGCAGACTTGCTCGAGGGTGATGACTTAGTGTTTGTTCCTGATGGACACTTTTGCCTGGCTCCCTTTTCTGCATTGAGTGACTCTGTCAGGATTCGTGCAATTCCCTCGCTGACTGCTTTAAAATTGATTGCTATTGCACCTGACGATTTCCAAAGTAAGAATGAAGTGCTGCTTGTGGGCGATCCGTGCTTGAAGGAAGTCACTTACGGCACTGGGGAACCCATGTATGGACAGCTGCCATGTGCAAAAAAAGAGGTGGATATAATTGGGGAACTTCTGCAGACCACGCCTCTTACAGGAAAAAATGCAACCAAAGTTGAGGTGCTGAAAAGAATGAAGTCAGTTGCTTTAATCCACATTGCTGCACATGGGGATGACCGATCTGGAGAAATTGCTTTGGCCCCAAATCCTGAACGCACATCTCAGATCCCTAAAGAGGAAGATTACATGTTATCGTTGAGCGATGTTCAAGCAGTTCGTCTTCAGGCAAGACTGGTTGTGCTGAGTTGCTGTCATAGTGGCCAGGGAGAGGTAAAATCTGAGGGTATTGTGGGAATAGCCAGGGCTTTCCTCTGTGCTGGTGCCCGGTCTGTTCTGGTGTCACTCTGGGCAATCGACGATGAGGCGACCTTCCTGTTCATGAAGTGTTTCTATGAACACTTGGCAGATAGAAAAAGTACAAGTAAAAGTCTTCACCATGCTATGAAATCTCTTCGAGAGACAAAGAATTATTCCGCCATAAAATACTGGGCGCCATTTGTGCTAATTGGCGATGATGTCACCATTGAATTTGGGCAACACAAACACGAAAAGAATGGTAAGTGCTATTTAAATGTAACTTTAATGACTGAATCGCCGTACTTTGTACATGTTTTTAATCAGGAAATTGTCGAAAGGAGCTGGTACGTCCTTCAAAGAGAAATGGCTTAAAAATCGGTTGCCAGAGTGGTTGTTTTTACTTGAACACCTTTGGCTAATACCTGAATTAAATAATGTCTGCATTCACCGACTGAGCTACGTCAGCTTCCTGCAAATAGCTAGCTGTTTGAGCCGTGTTTGATGGACTGACAGTGAAACTGATCGGTGATTGCCAGTTGCTTATGTTAAGTGAAGTGAGCTATTGAGGTCCTCAAGTCTACATGTCAAAGTAACAATGAATAGGAATTGTTGCTATTAACTAAGCACAAACACTTTTATGAATTAAGATAATTGTTATATTATTTACTCGCCAATCAGAACGAAATTCGTTATTGCCATTAAACCACTACTTGTTTCTTTCATTGTTTTTTTTTTTTTTTCAGAAACGATGTCCAAAACGTGAAAGACCTACTTGGACTCTGATACGTCGATACGTTATTTTCCTTTCTTCGATTATACGAGTTATTGAAAACAATTCAATCATTGATACCTCAGTAGCAGTCAGACACAAGATATCATGCCAATTATATAAACAAATTGCGATTTTGAGACGGCAATACCACATTATTTTGTCGGCTAGTTGGGAGAAAATATATTTTGTGCCGCCGTCAATATAATGTGGTATTGCCCTCTCAAAATCGCAATTAGTTTTGTATGGCGATCCATCATTTATAAGGATAAATAAAACTGTAAACTAATCAACCCGCACCTGATCGAAATTTCAATTCTTTCTACCTGCAAAACGTATTTGTTTGCGTACGTCAGCAGCCCAATTCAGGGCAACGACGTCAATTTCAACATTAGAACCAATCACAGGCCGCAAAAGTGAGACGGCAATACCACAAAATATTGACGGCTCTCGCATAGGCAAAACTATAAGAAGATCGCGATACTAGTTAAAGTACCATGAGATTTCAGTAGTATTAAGATACTGTCCAAGTCCTTACATTTGTGCCTTGTTTTGTAAGCATCTTTACCAGGATTAGTTAATCACTTGATAGAAATCAGGGACTTGGCAAAACGGTTTGGGAGGCAAATGTCTACAAGCTAAAAAACAACCTAGGAAAGTAGAAATGTTTGGAAATAACGAATTTTAATGTAGCATTCACATTTAAATGATATGGAAATTCCTGGAACAAAACGTTTTATTCCCAAAGGGTTTGAATTGGTCACAACATTGAGTTAGCCGATTTGGTCTATTGTTTATTTTCCCGCAGAACTTGGTTCAAAAACAGACACTTTTCTGACGCTGATGAGGACTAGGCCAATTTGGGTAAATCTCATTTTTGGTTGGTGGACTCTTGCTAGGGCCTAGAACCAAACAAATGGAAAGTTCCTTACTTTAACCTTTTACATGTTGATTTTGTGATGTTTTGTCACAGAGGGACCGGACTGATACACTATTTTTTTGTGATCTCGTGATACAGGGTTATTGCTTCTGTTTAAGTTAACCATTGCAAGATTTTTTATGTATCTTATTAAAAAGTAATCACATGATTTTTTTTTCATGCACGTTGGAAAAAATAAAACTAGTAAATTTTTTCAAAGACTAAAAATCGCACTCCCCTGTGGGCTTGTGCAATTTTGGGCGTCTTTGAAAAAATTTACTCATGCTTATTTATTCCAAATTGCACTTGAAATCATGCTATTAGCTATACAAATTAGAGATAGTGTTATAAGTGGCCGTAGGCAACAGTTCCACCGGCCAACTCGCATAGTAAAAGGTGTACACTGGTCAAATTGTAAGAGATTACAATTGATGAGGCCATTCTGCAGTGGACGAGGAGCAGCCACTCTCAGTACGGTCCCATGAATTCCGTGATTTGTTAGAGGCAGTACACATGACCAAATCGGTGGAGAAAATGTAAAAAAGCCACGATGTGACAATTGTCAGCTGAGACTAGTGTCATATCCGAGCTCCAACAAGTCTCTTATACAACTGTGAATTGTACAAATTAGGACAATAGATGTATAGATCAGTAGTCTCTAAGAATTGCAGACGTTACAGCAAAAAAATAACGTTAGGTCCATTTTCCAAATGTTCTTTTTGAAAGATTCAATGTTCAAGGAGTCCTTCAATTTATTACCTAGTTTTGACCATATGTGAGGTCCTTGGTATGTTAGAGAATGCTTTTCATAGTTAACAGGAGGCTACAGGTAGCCTACACTTTGTTCGAAGGATTTTTAGCCAACTTCCTTTAAGTTCACAGTATTTCCGTGGGTTTGTTTTGACGTTGGAATATCTTGGTAAATATCCAGTTTAAATTCTGTAGTCCGCAGTCCACAGTCCACAGTCCCCATTCCGTGACCCAATAACAAATGCTTTTCTTAACAATGCTAGGAGAATTATAAAATTACGATATCTGTTACAGAGTTATACGATAACCGGATATTTCATTGCGTGCAACGAAAACACAAAAACTCGTTTTCGGTCACGTACCACGTGAGAATGATATCTTCACACGTGAAGATAACATGCTATTTTCAGAGGTGAAAAGATCACTGTAGCTATGGTTACATATGAATATCACGCCTTTTGATGCCTTTCTTGAAATGTTTTCGTATTTCATTGGTGTTTATATAATAAATAGAATGTGCGGAGATATGAAATTTCTCTTCTCGTGTTGAAAATTATTTTACTTGTTTGCTGCGTTCACTCGTGAAATATTTTTCAACCCGAAAAGAGAAATTTAGTATCTCCGCATGGCCATGTAATATCCTCTATTTATATACCAAGGTGGGGGGGGGGGGGGGGGTAGGGATTATGATACATAAATGCGAGCCCTATGACTTTAAAATGCTTGTGAGGCAAAACCATTACGCAAAAATCTGGTAAAACCATACATATTTACAAAGAAAATAAGATATTTGTTCATGTGGAATTAACAAATTATGGGATGTGTAAAAACACGTGACATCAGGGACTGCATAATGTGCATAATTATGCAAATGTAACAGGGAAAAACTCCATTCATATCCATGCATCAACAACGAGTCTTTTTCAAGTTTGAATTCAAAAGATGAAAGGCTGCCAAGGTGTTTTTTGCAGTAAATAGTTTGTTAAGAAAAACTTAATTAAGCTGCAGCTGCACAATTTCTGCCTCTGTAAAGGTGAAAATATGTAACTTTAAAAAAAAAGAGACTCAATCTCAGTTAACTTATTCATTCCACATACAATCTTGAAAGATTTGTTCAAAAAAGAAGTAAGAGGTCCTAACAGCTTTCAATTTCGCAGTGATCTCCTCCTGGCCCTGTGAAAAGGCCTCTTTCCTCCTTCTTTCAATCGTCTTGGTCCATTGGAGCTGCCATCAACAAAGTAATAATCCTGCATCGTGTGGAATCTTTTGAAGCAGGGTTCTGGGCACATTATAACTCCACAAATAGCACAGGTGTAGGAGGTCTTCACATCTTGAATATGCGCATTACATGTGGATCTGGTGTCATGATTGATGAGGTAATGGAAATTATCGTCCTTGAACCTGATGTCAAGGATGGCTACTGGAATCTGACAAAAAAAAAAAAAAGAAAATCCAGTGTCTCTACTGAAGCATGTCACGCAAGTCACATTTCCTTCTTGTCATTACAAACTGTCTCCCCGTTTAAGCTGTTTGACTTTCTTTTCTTGCACATCACAGCTTTCTTTTAGTAGGCCTGATCTGTTGGACCTCAGTGTCCCACATGCTAGAGTTTTTCTTTCCTCAAGTACCTCAAATAATGTCACTGAGGTATAGTAATTATTGTCCATGAAGACGTAATATCCCTTGTCCAAGAATGGTTCAATTAAAGACATTACCGCTTTCCTTCCTAAATCTCTCATCACAACATTTCCTTCCCTACCATTATAAATCTTGCTGTTTAATAGCCACTACTGGATTCTGCAAGTGTATAAAGGCTTTTATTCCAAATCTTCCTGGATTGATTCGAAAGAACTGCCTGAAGTGCTATGAACTTGGTCAAAGTTTCATTTATGGTTAGCTGCCTCTAAGGCTTATACAGAAATGGCTGTATCTTGTACACCTTATCGTAATCAGTAGAAGCAGCCCTGGGTGCCTGGTATAGGGCATTACACGGGCGAGAAAGGGAGAGTTTAGAGCAGGATCTGTGCTCCAATAAGAACTAAGGTTTGGTTTAGTGACCAAACCCATGTTCAGTTACAGACGAACCCAAGCTTTTATTTCATTGTTTGTCCCTCTTGTGTTGTGCATATAAATTAGTTTGTTCTACTGGCAATTTCCATACCTCCACCGTGAAGAATAATGAAAAGAAATCCAGGCATGATCGAAGGTTTTCAGAGTTAAGAATCGACATTTACTCCAACCTCTTCGTGAAATTTGTACGTCTTCCCTTAAATCTCCTCTGGCCAGTCTTGTACCTCTACATCCACTCCTCATGCGTGCCCTCGTCAGATGTCCATTCATCTGATTCTTCATGGCTGAATCTCGACTCGTCAGAGTAAAATTTGTTCTCAGAGACTCGGTGTTCAATAAAATGTGCCAAAGACAACTCGTCTTTAGCAACGAACCGAATATTTACGCCACTTCGATCATTCCTTGAGTTGGAATCCGACGAAGAATTATTTCTTCCTGCCGCCAGTTTTAAACCACTCAACAACACGCTTATCTAATCGAAAACTTTGAAACGTTTGCAAAAATGGGCTAAATATTTGGCCAAATCAACAATAATTACTGGGTTGCCAGTAAGGCAATCCCAGTCAGAAAACGGGTAATATTTCTCCGTTTTTTTCTTTTAATTTTAATTTTAATTTTATTTTTTTCCGTGTCGGTAAAAGTCTTGCCTGTCACTCTCCTGCTAAGTGGTGTCTTTGTGCATAGAGTCTTCTGTGCGTGCGTGTAGGTTTGAGGGGGCTCGGGTAATGCATAGATTTCTCTGGTGCACACAGGAGAACATTTAATTAACCTGCAATGGCGTCGAAAGTTATTGTAACGCGAATGGCGTTTTAGTGCATCTTTGAATAAAATATACCCTTATGGAGCTCAAGAATGGAACGTCAATTGGATAAACAAGACAGGTGGTGAGAAATAAATATCTGGAATCTTAAAAGCGACGAGTAATGGTCTTCGACAAGAATATCATTTTCGCCGTTGGATATCAAGTGAGCTTTGTTTCTAATATTTTACTTACTTGGTATTATATACAACACTGAAATCAAATGGCAATTTTTTTATGGATTTAACAAACATTGAAGGAATCGAACGCCTTGAATGCATCACGTTGTTTACTGAAGTCGCATCTAAGTTGTCTGGCAATTTACATTTATATTTTGTACTCAACTATGCAAAGGAAAAAAAAATGGAAATGTGACAGTGAAGAATTATTTGAATGGAAGCTTGTCTCTTTTGTGCTTTATTATTTACGGTCAAGGTTCTTTCGAGAAGGATTTGATGTGAACTGTCAGAGATTTATTTAATTGCATATGCTTTGTGACACGGATTGTGTGTCTTGTTTGCACACACGCAATTGAAATAGGAAGGGTTTGCCTCTAATAGCAAATATGTTGTTTGTTTCAATAAATGTTTCGTTGGAAAATATTTTTGTTAGATTTCCAGCCTTTGTAAATTTAACATGTTGTGTAATTTTCGAGCTTAACAAATTTGCATACTTGGGTTGAAACATGACACGGGAGGATTTTTCTGGTAGTGCGCTGTAAGCAGGGCGTGCATAAATCACGAAAATAAAAATGTCTGTTGGTAACGTGCTTGAGTTTCAACAAAATGAGCTCCAAAATCAGCAAAAAATTGTGTCGCTGATGAATAATAAACTAGCAGCTATTTGCAAAACGATGGAATTACCTGGTGATAAATAACCTCGTCTTGGAGAGTTTTTTTTTTTTTGGACTTTGCAGAAACAATGGTCAACCTTAAGAGTTGGGCGATTGTGATCTTTGTGTTGAATCCGCACATTTCTTGTCAAACTTTATAACACTTGAAAGAAAAAGAAAACTGACAAAAACAAAAAGGCGGTATCTTGCCATCGTTTGACACAGATGCTTCACTGTTTCGCGAGTAAACTCGCCGCAGTAACTTGATCATGCATATCACGGCACCCGCTGAATTCGATGTCACTTTCGATTTTGCGATTTACTTGTGCAGCCAATAGTACAATAACAAAATTGAACGTAGCAAAAATCTCCCAAAATGTTTTTCGTCGATGGTAACTTTTTGTATTCGTGGTTCAAAATTAATGTTGTTTTCATGTCATAAATTTTGTTGCTGATGGCAAAGTATTTTATTCTCGGTCGACCGTCCTGAAAACTTCCTTCTGCTCTTCCTAAAAATTGTATCAATATTTATTTACTTTTGCATCAATATTTGTTTTGCATAAAACAAGCTAACAAAATCTGTACCTTGCTTAGATCGCATTTAGATTTTTCGGTCGTATGCTTCTGTTCAAAGTGGTTTATTTTTTAGGTCACACATCCAGATATTAACCCCGCTGGACAGGGTTAACGTCAGTGAAGTTTCGTATTACAAAGCTGTCAGACGCTCAAAGTGCACGCTTAAACTTGCGAAGAAAAGAAGTTGTGAGGGAACTTGAAAATGATCAACATGTCAGCCGAGAGGTTAATGTTTCTCGATTCCCTTTTGTTTTCTTCAATCTTTCTGGGTTTAGTACTTTTCTAGCAACCACATCTCTTCTCAAGGGGCTATTTACCTAACACTTTTACCATGGCACTACAATGATACACAATACCAAAACAATATCGTGTACTATTAGAGCTACATATTACGCAAAGACAACTGAAACCTCCTGGAAGA
>NC_090872.1:3905614-3910614 GCF_036669935.1 Montipora foliosa | reverse complement strand
AGGCATCGATGGCCACTGCCCCAGGGTCAGGTCTGTAGGTCACATATTGAGGAAATTGACAGTTTATACGAGAGGCAAAAAGGTCAATTTCCGGTGTGAATTGCAACTGTTCAAGTGCGTGCGACAGTAATGTTTTCTGGAGCATCCATTCAGTGGTAGTTTGGTTTTGTCTGGATGCCTGGTTGGCCTCAACATTAGATTTCCCTGCAATATGTCCCGCGCTAATCCAAAGGTTGCGGGCTACACACCAGTCCCAAATTTCATTGTTCAGTGCATTTAATTGTTCGGAGTGGCTCGTTCCCATGTGGTTAATTACTGCAACCGCAGTAGTGTTGTCCATCTTAAGGCTAATATGCATGTCACGGTGCGAACTACAGAAAGCTTTTAGTACCAGAAAAGCAGCTAAGAGTTTACGGTAGTTTTATGTGGTGATTCTTTTGGGCTGACGACCAGAAACCTCCTGATGACTGATTGCCGTACACCGCTCCCCAGCCTTCGTTAGACGCATCTGTGGTGAGGTTGTGCAGTGGTGCATCCCGAGTCATGACATTCTTAGCTGTCATCACATTAACTACCCACCATTCAAGCTCGGACTTCGCCCTTCATGATAATGACATACGCTTATCAAAATTCCATTGATTATTTTGCAAGGCGCGGATTTTCTCTTGTTCGGTGTGGCGATAATGTAGGGGGACGTACATAACCCCGGGAAAAGAAGAAACTATCTTTCCGAGAACACAAGCCACTTCTCTTATGGTTGGAAGGGCGGTATTTAAGAGCGCTTGGCACGCGTTGAAGTGCCAATGCCTTTTCCCGAGTAAGCGTGACAGTCATCGTGACCGAATTAAGTACGAACCCCAGAATAACCGGTTTTTGGGAGGGGTTGAAGACCGACTTGTCTGTGTTTGCTATGAGGCCTAGAGAATCAATTTGACGAAGCGTGTCTATAACATTGTGTACACAGTCCTTGTAAGTTGCCCCTTGCGAATAAAGGTCGTCAATATAGCCACTGGATATATGTCCCTTTAAGTGCAGATCACATAATGCTGGTTTCAAAAGTTTGGTAAATTTCCTAGGCCAACAAGAAAGTCCATTCGGTAAACACGTGAACTGATAAAGGCTTCCCCTCCAAGAGAATCTCAAGTATTTTATATGGGGTGCGGCTATTGGTACGGAATAATATGCGTCTTTAAGATCACTGAACGCCATAAACAATCCTTGTCTACAACCTTTATGATGGTATTTAACCCTTTCACTCCAGTGGGGTTCCCCATTGACAAGTAAAATCGTCTGGCGTTAGACACAGTAAAATCTATAAGTCTCATTGACCCTTACAGGAATGAAAGGGTTAATGGGGACATAGTTTTTGAGTGAACCTAGCTGTTGTTAACCCTTTCACTCCTGTGGGGTTCCCCATTGACAAGTAAAATCGTCTGGCGTTAGACAGAGTAAAATCTATAAGTCACATTGGCCCTTACAAGAGTGAAAGGGTTAATTAATTAATGGGGACATAGTTTTTGAGTGAACCTCGCAGTTGTTAACCATTTCACTCCTGTGGGGTTCCCCATTGACGAGTAAAATCGTCTGGCGTTAGACAGACTAAAATCTATAAGTCACATTGGCCCTTACAAGAGTGAAAGGGTTAATTAATGGGGACATAGTTTTTGAGTGAACCTAGCTGTTGTTAACCCTTTCACTCCTGTGGGGTTCCCCATTGACAAGTAAAATCGTCTGGCGTTAGACAGAGTAAAATCTATAAGTCACATTGGCCCTTACAGGAGTTAAAGGGTTAATTAATTAATGGGGACATAGTTTTTGAGTGAACCTAGCTGTTGTTAACCATTTCACTCCTGTGGGGTTCCCCATTGACGAGTAAAATCGTCTGGCGTTAGACAGAGTAAAATCTATAAGTCACATTGGCCCTTACAGGAGTGAAAGGGTTAATTAATTAACTTAATTAATGGGGACATAGTTTTTGAGTGAACCTAGCTGTTGTTAACCCTTTCACTCCTGTGGGGTTCCCCATTGACGAGTAAAATCGTCTGGCGTTAGACAGAGTAAAATCTATAAGTCACATTGGCCCTTACAAGGGTGAAAGGGTTAATTAATGGGGACATAGTTTTTGAGTGAACCTAGCTGTTGTTAACCCTTTCACTCCTGTGGGGTTCCCCATTGACAAGTAAAATCGTCTGGCGTTAGACAGAGTAAAATCTGTAAGTCACATTGGCCCTTACAGGAGTTAAAGGGTTAATTAATTAATGGGGACATAGTTTTTGAGTGAACCTAGCTGTTGTTGACCCTTTCACTCCTGTGGGGTTCCCCATTGACAAGTAAAATCTTCTGGCGTTAAACAGAGTAAAATCTATAAGTCACATTGGCCCTTACAGGAGTTAAAAGGTTAATTTATTAATGGGAACATAGTTTTTGAGTGAACCTAGCTGTTGTTAACCCTTTCACTCCTGTGGGGTTCCCCATTGACAAGTAAAATCGTCTGGCGTTAGACAGAGTAAAATCTATAAGTCACATTGGCCCTTACAGGAGTTAAAGGGTTAATTAATTATTGGGGACATAGTTTTTGAGTGAGCCTAGCTGTTGTTAACCATTTCACTACTGTGGGGTTCCCCATTGACGAGTAAAATCGTCTGGCGTTAGACAGAGTAAAATCTATAAGTCACATTGGCCCTTACAGGAGTGAAAGGGTTAATTAACTTAATTAATGGGGACATAGTTTTTGAGTGAACCTAGCTGTTGTTAACCCTTTCACTCCTGTGGGGTTCCCCATTGACAAGTAAAATCGTCTGGCGTTAGACAGAGTAAAATCTATAAGTCACATTGGCCCTTACAACAGTGAAAGGGTTAATTAATTAATGGGGACATAGTTTTTGAGTGAACCTCGCAGTTGTTAACCATTTCACTCCTGTGGGGTTCCCCATTGACAAGTAAAATCGTCTGGCGTTAGACAGAGTAAAATCTATAAGTCACATTGGCCCTTACAAGGGTGAAAGGGTTAATTAATGGGGACATAGTTTTTGAGTGAACCTAGCTGTTGTTAACCCTTTCACTCCTGTGGGGTTCCCCATTGACAAGTAAAATCGTCTGGCGTTAGACAGAGTAAAATCTGTAAGTCACATTGGCCCTTACAGGAGTTAAAGGGTTAATTAATTAATGGGGACATAGTTTTTGAGTGAACCTAGCTGTTGTTGACCCTTTCACTCCTGTGGGGTTCCCCATTGACAAGTAAAATCTTCTGGCGTTAAACAGAGTAAAATCTATAAGTCACATTGGCCCTTACAGGAGTTAAAAGGTTAATTTATTAATGGGAACATAGTTTTTGAGTGAACCTAGCTGTTGTTAACCCTTTCACTCCTGTGGGGTTCCCCATTGACAAGTAAAATCGTCTGGCGTTAGACAGAGTAAAATCTATAAGTCACATTGGCCCTTACAGGAGTTAAAGGGTTAATTAATTAATGGGGACATAGTTTTTGAGTGAGCCTAGCTGTTGTTAACCATTTCACTACTGTGGGGTTCCCCATTGACGAGTAAAATCGTCTGGCGTTAGACAGAGTAAAATCTATAAGTCACATTGGCCCTTACAGGAGTGAAAGGGTTAATTAACTTAATTAATGGGGACATAGTTTTTGAGTGAACCTAGCTGTTGTTAACCCTTTCACTCCTGTGGGGTTCCCCATTGACGAGTAAAATCGTCTGGCGTTCGACAGAGTAAAATCTATAAGTCTCATTGGCCCTTACAGGAGTGAAAGGGTTAATTAAAGTGTCCATCTTATAATGTATTTTGTTTGTATGTTGATTGAGGTTCTTAAAGTTAAGGATCATTGTGCGGGTGCCATCTTTTTTCTCCCTTACGAATACGTCGGAAATAATTTCATTACAACAATGCGCGGTGGGCTCAATCACACGTTTCGAGGAGAGTTTCTTAATCTCAGCGTCCATAATGTTCGTTTCAGTGGCGGACCATGTGCAGTTGGGTAAACATTTTTGACGGGGTGTTGTATCAAAGTCAATTTTCATCACCATTACAGCAGAGAGAATTTTATTATCAGATGTAATTTTACGCCAGGCCGGTAAGGAATGCGCGATGCATCCGGCCGCAAAGGTGTCAAAACGATATCGTAGATAATTTCTCAGTAATGACTCTACAAATGGCGAAAAATCCCCGGGGGGGGGGGGGGGGGGAGATACTGCCATATATGGGCTATATAGGAATGTACCGCTATGAAGGGTATGGTTTTCAAGCAGTTTACTCTAGCATAGGGTATATAAATCAGAGCGTTTGGGTCTAGAATAGGGTATCATTTTTCACGAAACTGACCAGTTGGTTGAAGATTTTATCTAGACTAAGGAAACCAGGAATTGCCTCTCAAAAATATAAAAAAATGAAATCGGCAAGTTAAATTTTCACGACTCAGCCTCAAAAGCATTGATAGACGACTATCATAAAACGCTACTGGATATTATTAACTGCAAAAATCGGGATTCAGACGGAAATCGGTGGTATTAATACTGGTTAAAATTAAACAATTTATTGTCTTGATAATGCGTACGTACTTGCTTGTCATTGCTGGACAAGTATAAATAAATCCTTTTTTAATAAAGAAGTGATTGTGGTATAAGGTTTTGTTTTGGCTTTGTTTTAGACTGTGATAGTGACCTCAATTTCTGGAAAACAGCTACTCTAGGATAGGAGTGATTTGGGGAGTTTACTCTAGTATAGGGTAGCAAAATCCAGCTGAAACTAGCTCTGGTATAGGCTAAGGGTTCCCGGGTCCCAGCGGCACATCCCCACCCAGAATAAATCACTTACCGCAAGTTTTAGTTGTTCAAGGGTGGCCATTATTGCTTCTCGGTCTCGTTCTTGTGACCGGTGTACGGTCTTTTCCGCCCAGGTGAGCGGTATCCTCTCCCCAAAAAAGCCTGCCGTCAGTGCCGAGAGCTACCTTTGTTGCTTTTGTCATGTCGACCACTTTGATAAGGGTTTTGGC
>NC_090872.1:3898114-3900614 GCF_036669935.1 Montipora foliosa | reverse complement strand
TTTAGTGTCCCCAATTAGTGCCTCTTGGCGCTAGAACGACCAGACACGTAAATAAAGGTTATGTATGTATGTATGTATGTATGTATGTATGTATGTATGTATGTATGTATGTATGTATGTATGTATGTACTTGAGGTTGACCTACTTGAGGTTCTTGGCCTATTCGAGGTATTCTAATATCAAAGGTTTTGTATTGTTGTACTTACGGTTAAAAGTATAGTATATAGCTAGAAGTAGGCAGTGATTAACTAAATTTTCTCCTTTTTCCTTATCAAGACATAAACACACAGTTTTTCTTAGAACGTGAGAGGTTTGGATCAGGTTAGATGAAATCAGGAAATTTTTTATGTTTTTCCAAAAAACATTTGTAACAGGACAGTCTCAGAACAAATGAATTAGGGTTTTCTGAGCATTTTGACAGAGTCAACAGAAATCTGTGTCAGAGAACTTGAATTGGTTGCAATTCGTCTGTGAAGTAATTTGAACTGAAAGTTCCTGAGTTTCGAGCTTAATGTACATTTCCTAGGTAATAAATAAACCTCCAATCAAAATTCAATACATCTTCAGATTCGCACTTCCTTAACCAATTCGCTTGGCTTTTCTAAGGGCAGGTACATTTCTTATCTCTATAGATCTTCTATACCAGTTGGCTCGGTTTTTTGGAAGAATTTAGCTGTGCCAATACATTTTTTGGGTTTGGGTTGTCTGGCAGCCTCAATTAATGTCTTAAAAGCACATTCAATAGCTGAAGCCACTCTGTAATATTCAAGAAAGGAAACGGTAGGGCACCATTTATTTCTAAAGCAACTGTAAGTCATTAACTTGGAACCGCTCCTCAAGAGATCATTAATATTATGCACACCTTCCTGAAACCAATGCCTATAAAAATAGTCTTGCCAGCAATTCTAATCATTGAGTTGTTCCATATGGATTCGGTACCAAACTCCGCTCATGAAGCAAAAGACTCTTTAAATTTAAATCTCACCACAGCTCAGTAAGTCTTTGGAGAAAAGTGCTTTACATATCCAGGCCTTTAGCATCTTTTCTTGCCAAATTGCTAGTAAAAGTACCCCCAGATGTCGAAGAAAGAAGTTCCACTTAGACTGGCAGTCATCATTAAATATACCCAAGTATCCATGTTATTTTCAGAACCTTATTAAGGACGGTGCCTACTAATTCAAAGGTATTTTTGCCCCGGTTTACGATTATGAAGGAAATGTAGATCTTAACAAGTGTTATTGAAATCCAAAGATAATTCGTGATTAATATTTGTAAACAGCTTTAAAATACAAAGCAATGTATGGCGTTCTTTCTCTATTTTAAGCTTAATGCATGGTTACCCCCGATTTTCTTTTTGGATACCAAGAGCACTTACTAAGATCTACTTTCTCCGGATAGTTTTAAACCGTGCAAAAATATCCCTGTATCAGTAAGCATCACCGTTTGGAAACTCGAGTATCTCTAGATGCGCAGAACGTATGCGCAATAACAATAGTAGGCACAGTCCTTAAATTGTATAGTGTAGGGGGAACAGGGACGTAGTCAAGTGTTTTCCCTATTTCTTGTTTTACGAAAGCTCTATAAATGTAATTTGCCCAAGATGATAAAATAGTTAAACAAATGACATTTAATTTGGTACCTGTGACACCAATTAATATAGTTTTGAACTCAAGTTTCCTTTGGTCTTCCGTTAACAATAATCAGTATGATTCAAATTTATCCCAAAACACGCGAGAGTAAACGCAGTGAAAAAAAAAGTGTCAATTGTTTCTCGAAAGTCTTACATAAGGTGCATAGATCGCTTAGTAACAAGCAAAATTTAGCTAGGAGTTTGTAAATCAAATATCGTGCAATACTTTAAACAGAAAACATTGCACAAACGTTTAATAGATACCGTATCTTATTAGTGAAAATGCTTTTCTTGTTTCTTCATCGTCAATAGAAAATTCGAATTTCAACTTATATGAAACCTCTTTACTCTGTTGCCTTACTGTATATTAGAAGACAATAAAAATCCCTGCTATTACTTACGACTGGATTTACAATTTCCTCGCCACTTTTAAATGGCAATGTTTTAATAAGATTTTTACTAACTTCTCTGCATAGCTTTTTCAGATTACTTGGTACGGTACAAGTGACACCAGTCCGGATCAGATAATTAGAATCTACTAAGCCATTTCGTTTTGCGAGTTTAAAAAACTCTGTATTCCTCAATTCGAAGCTTAAATCACTTAAAGGAACGGTATCGGCACTATTATAATTATGATACTCTTTAGGTTTACATTAACTCTGATATTAAACAACTCCTTTTAAATTATAAATAATTTAATATTACCGGTAATATTAATCGTTAAAATTGTAATCACATTAGAGAAAAAGTTCTCCGCTGAAAGGTTTTAAGGACGGTGCCTTTCAATGCAGCCGTAAGAGATGGACTAGCGAAAGGCGAAGCGTTTGATTTTGAAGACTTCTATTCAAACGACTTGTTTGCATTTCCTAG
>NC_090872.1:3888114-3893114 GCF_036669935.1 Montipora foliosa | reverse complement strand
TTCGTTGACTTCATCGCTTTCCATGAAGCACCGATAAACAACAGTGGCTGGACTGATAACCATGACAGACTGGTGGAAAGGAACCAATTACAAGAGCGTATCATTCTCGATTATTAAAAAAAAAAACCCGGAGAACCTGATCGAAGTCTGCTCCACATAAACCTATCTTTACCTTTCAAAATATTTTTTTCAGAAAAGCTTTGCTTCTACTCCTTTCGTGGTAGTAACAGCCGAACATGAGCGACCTGACCAAAAACACGATGCGGCTTCGGTGTGGGTGGAAGACATTGAATTAAACAAATTTAAAGTGTGCATGTTTACGCGAGATGCAGAACTGTGGTGGACAACACAAGAAAATCAAAGTGGTAAGTAATGCTATATCCATTACCTGCTGATAATTTTAAAAGATAGAGAATAAAAGTAATTCCGAGTAAATGAATTGTGTCTGTAATACAAGCAACAAATGCAGAGACACGTTACTTATTATATTTCGATATACATCTATATCATCTGCAGACTGAGGTGGCCAACAAGTAGTAGAGATTTAAATACTATAGATAATACATTAGCATTATTAAGCACGTGAAAATGCAAAACAAAGACGGTACTATCAAGAGAATAGGCAAAGTTCTCCACTGGCTTTCAAACCAATGTTCAAAGAAGGTGCTGAACGCTTGATGTGGTAAGCTTCTTTGTATCGTAACTGATTCCAGTAATCATCGCGGTCTATTGTTTTTGTGTTACCACGTACGGTTTGGGTGAGAGATTCTTTGTTCATTGCAGCAGAAGGTGGGTAATTCTCATTGATAAAAATGTCCGGTAAGTTGTAAATGAATTGTGTCTGTAATACAAGCAACAAATGCAGAGAAACGTTACTTATTATATTTCGATATAAATCTATATCATCTTCAGACTGAGGTGGCCAACAAGTAGTAGAGATTTGAATACTATAGATGGTACATCAGCATAATTAAGCACGTGAAAATCGAAAACAAAGACAATACCTTGATCAATTAATCAATATTGCCGTTCACTCCTCCCGAAGCATAGGCCACCAATAATAACTCTCCAGTCTCCTCTGTCCTGAGCTATCATCCTTTCAAGTTGTTTCCATGTGTGTCCAGTCCTTATAATGTCCTTTTCAAGCTCACGCCGCCAGGTGTTCCGTGGTCTCCCTCTGTTTCCTTGACCTTGGAGGTGCCAGTTTAGGGCTTGACGGCCAATGCTACCAAGGTGGTTTGCGAAGCGTATGGCCAAGCCATCTCCATCTTCTTTCGTCAAATGTCCTCTTCCACTGGCGTTTGCTGCGTCCTTGCCCATAGGTTCTCATTGCTGATAGTCTCTGGCCAATGGATTTTTAGCATTCTACGTAAGCACTGATTAATAAAGGTCTGGATCCTGAGGATCAATGCAGGCACTGATGAGCCAGTCAAAATTGCGGAGGAGGAACTGGGGTAAGTTGAGTCTTTTACCTTTTGGGTAGTGTAATGGAAAAAAGTGAGGGAACAGACGCAGATATGAAAACTAGGATCGGTAAGGCACGATCAGCATTTAAGATGCTAAAAAAGGCCTGGAGCTCCAGAGTAGTCGGTGCAACCACCAAGATACGATTGTTTAAGTCAAACGTTAAGCCGGTATTGATGTATGGAGCAGAAACATGGCGGACAACTAAGGCAACTATAAAGAAAATCCATGCAGACGATACTTTGAAGAGAATAGGCAAAGTTCTCTACTGGCTTTTAAACCAATGTTCAAAGAAGGTGCTGAACGCTTGATGTGGTAAGCTTCTTTGTATAGTAATAGATTCCAGTTATCACGCCACGCACGGTTTGGGTGAGAAATTCTTTGTTCATTGCAGCAGAATGTTGGGTTATTCTCATTGATAAAAATGTCCGGTAAGTTGTATAAGCCTTGTATGTGTTTGATCTGGTCACAATGGTGCAGATGTTTGTATATAGCGCTTTCTTTGTCCGTAAGCGCATGTTCTTGTTTGCGGACAAACAGAGCTCTGTTCGTTTTGCACATGTACAAAGAATTACAACCGGGGCAAGTGAATTCATATACAACATTAGATTGACTTAATGGCGGCGTTTTGTCTTTAGTGTTTGTGAAGAAGCATAATTCAGTGGTCTTCTGTTTTATTCGGATGTCCATATTCGGGTCGACTAGACATCTCCGAAGCTTACGCTTAAGTTTCTTAACAAGCTGTGTTGTTAGGTCACCAACGAATGGAATGGTAAGCTAGATCGTTGAATCCTGGTTGTTGTGGGAGGTGTGGTTGGTATTATGAGAGTCCTATTCCGTGCCTTCGTAGTAAAGCAATCAATGGTTGAATTCACTTGCCCCGGTTCCAATTCTTTGTACATCTGCAAAACGAACAAAACCCTGTTTGTTCGCACACAAGAAATTAACATGCGCTTACGGACAAAGAAAGCACTATATACAAACATCTGCGCCATTGTGACCAGATCAAACACATACAAGGTTTATACAACTTACCGGACATTTTTATCAATGAGA
This sequence comes from Montipora foliosa, assembly GCF_036669935.1. Lineage (NCBI taxonomy): Eukaryota > Metazoa > Cnidaria > Anthozoa > Scleractinia > Acroporidae > Montipora > Montipora foliosa. The sequence goes on along the minus strand of NC_090872.1, from coordinate 3,890,594 downwards.
ATAACCCACCTTCTGCTGCAATGAACAAAGAATTTCTCACCCAAACCGTACGTGGTAACACAAAAATAATAGACCGCGATGATAACTGGAATCTATTACTATACAAAGAAGCTTACCACATCAAGCGTTCAGCACCTTCTTTGAACATTGGTTTAAAAGCCAGTGGAGAACTTTGCCTATTCTCTTGATAGTACCGTCTTTGTTTTGCATTTTCACGTGCTTAATAATGCTAATGTACTATCTATAGTATTAAATCTCTGCTACTTGTTGGTTACCTCAGTCTGAAGATGATATAGATTTATTTCGAAATATAATAAGTAAACGTTTCTCTGCATTTGTTGCCTGTATTACAGACACAATGCATTTACTCCGATTTATATTTATTCTCTAAGTAATGCCTCTGTTTATCCTGCTCGATTATTAAATAAGAAACTAAAACAAGAAACGTATCAACTCAACATCAGCACAACTACGTAAACAGTCATTCGCACATGCGCCTTTAAAAGCCCCCAAGTTTAGATTCTTCGCACAATCGCTCTGTAAAGATTCTTTCCTTAACGATTTACTGTGATCCCAAAATCGAAGTTTCAATCCATACACGACTTGGTCCGGATCCTTGTCAGCCTGTACTTCAAGTTGTAATTGTAAATAATGCTGACATCTATTTATTTGGCAGAACTGGCTTGCGTATAAAGATCTGCCAGACAATCTTCTTTCCCAACAACACAAACTCGCATTCCTCAATGACTAAGCCTCGTCTTCAAGATCACAACGCTTTTTGCCAGGTTATACCATTTCGTCTTTGAAACTACGTTATACTTTAAAGGACGAATTACGGGATGCAATGACCACTGATGACAATTGTTCGTTTCAGATTTTAAAGTTCCCGGAAGCCTATTATTCTGCGCCGACAATCATTGTGCCAGCCGCCCATAAGAAAACTGCTCTCACCATGCCACCAGAGTACAACAGAGTTGTCTCATGGGTCGAGGTACGTAACTAAGAGATTTCGAAAGAACCCTTCAACCATCGACAGTTAAAAAAAACTATCTTTGTTGGCCAAAAAAAAAAAGATTTTCCTCCACTCTCGAATTTCGATCAAATCATGCCCATAGCATGAGAACTTGGATAAGACCATGAGCACAAAAAATCGCGTTCAGCCATTTAGAGCTAAGCTAGCCGTACAATGATGTAAAGAGTAGCTGACAACAGCACCAAGAAATGTTCCTAAACGAAACGTTCCACAAAATTACCATCCCCACACTTCCAACTGCTCCGTCTACGCATGCATGAAAGAACTAAACAACCTCGTCGCTGGTCATGACCGAGATGGCTATGATCCTGTTGACGTTATTCTTACTCGCCGATATTTTCGAAAAACGAGGCGGCATTTACAATCTACTTAAAATCTGCGTAAACGTTTTTAGCGATATTAACCTTGTCATCGCCCTGAGTATTTCTTTAAGTGTTGATATATAGCCCAGCCATTCAACGCACCCGACGTTCATCCATGACCTAACCCAATAAAGTATTTCTAATAACGTAAGCACTCCGGTGCTCCGGGAGCACGGAGCCATGGAGCACGGACGTGTCACCAGGGCTAAGAGCCAACTCCTAGAAAAAACTCAAAGTAACCTTGAGTTCAACCTTTAATTCAACAGAAAAGAAAATAGGCTTATCTGGAATGGTAGTGTGGATGACCTTGAGAAATTTTTCAAGTATATCAATGTGATGAACGGAGATGACAGCATTTTAGCGGTGAACACAAATGCTAAACGCTTTATGTTCAAATTCTCTATGGCTACGGTAAACTTCTTCCCAACTACCAAAACCCTTCAAATTCAAGGAAAGTCAGCCTGTGACCTAAGAAACAAACTGATTGATTACAGCAATGAACGAAACTGCAGTGACAATCCGGCCGAGTTTCAAGCACCCAACTTTGTCGAAACCCTCGAAGACTCGCAATATGGATTAAGTGAGTTAGAAAGCTTTATTGACTTTGCAATGGAAGAGACCAGCATGGATTTTCCGAACTCTGAAACTCTGCAATAGAAGAGACCAACAAGGTTTTTCCAAACTCTGTGTCTAATATTGGCTATGGGGACGAAGTAAAAGAGACTTGGAAGGCCATTGATGTAATTGATTGGAAAATCAATGTTATCATCGAAGAAAAATCTGCATTTCCAAGCACCAGCTCAACTAAAAGCCCTGAGGAGTTTTTAACTATTGAAAACCTTTCAAGCGAGAATGATCTGTTGAAAGGAAAACTGCGTGAAATGGAATTCGATTTACAAAGAACAAAAGAAGAAAATCTTAGCCTCATTACGGCCTTAAAGCTAATTAGCAATAATTTATCAGAGCCCACTAAAACAACAGACGATAATAGCCCAAGATATCATAATCGTTCGAAGCTTCACTTTACTTCTTCTGCTGAAAGGTGTCCTCTACAAACTAGTAATCCAATTGAGGTGCCACAGGAA
>NC_090872.1:3873114-3878114 GCF_036669935.1 Montipora foliosa | reverse complement strand
TTCTTGGACATAAATTCGACCGAAAACTGATAAGGCATGAATATTTTTAGATTTTTAGGAATAATAGATAACGTGGTTCAATGCGTAATGTGATAATGCGATAAAAGTGTCAAATTTGCGACCCATTGCTAACGGCAACGGAAGCGATCGCATTATGAATAATTAACCTCTGTTGCCAAAAACCACCCAAATAACTGGTCAGTGTAAAACGCAGACTACAGACTGCAGACTGCAGACCAGGGATAAAATGCAGACTGCGGGTAAAATGCAGACTGCAGACTGCAGGTTAATAAAATAATAATGAAAAAAGAGTTATAAGAGTGTTAGTAGCCGTTTGTACTTTCACACTGAAACCCCAACACATCTCCCATCGCTTTGGTTGCCCCACCGCATGTTTTAAATCCGAATTTTTATCGAACTCTGTAAGAATTGAAGCTGTTTGTATCCTTGTTGTTTGAAAAAGGCCAGTTTCGTTAAGTGAGTTGCTTTTAGGCAAAGAAGTCACCACCCCGTAATTCAACTGTCCATTTTTCTGCACTGAACAAAGTAATCGAGTAATTACCCAATAAGTCAATTTATTTTGACACGCATGGCTACAGTACCAATTAACAAAGACAGAGATAACGTGGATTTTGCAACCATTTAACGTTTCAATTCAGTCGGTTTAAGCCAGTATGACTGGTGTAAAAATTTCTTATTAGGATCCTTTCATTCGCTTTCGTGTACGTTATGTTTATCCTTCAGTTCACAAGCTCGCTTGTTTTGCATCTGGAAGATGTAATTTTCAATTATAACCTCTCCCTAGGGGTTATCACGCATAGCTTAACCAATGAAATCCCCGCGTCCTAATTGCTCGGAATACATGAAATTCTTTGTGCATTTCGTTGCACCGAAAAAAGACAACCGAGATTATTCAGGTATTCGAAGTAATAATTGTTGGTTTTTCGATCGATTTCCCTCGATGTACCGGTATGACAAATAATTTGGAACATTGCAATGCATCTGGAAGCGCAAAAACAAAGCACAGATGATTTCAACGCGTACGATCGCATCCCCAAAAGGTGCAGCGACCTGCAGTCATAATAATGTGAGTTGTTGACAGATGTAAAACAGGATTGTCTTTCAAACAATCTTTATTTTATCCTTATGACTCGTTTTTTTATTATTAATATTTATTTTACCCTCAGTCTGCATTTTACCCTCGGTCTGCAGTCTGCAGTCTGCGTTTTACACTGACCGCCCAAATAACCGATTTCTCGACGGAAAATTCATCCCAGAGGATAAAACTATTCACTGGACATGTAATAAAGGTAAATATGTTCGAGCGAAAGCGAAAACAAGCGAATAGTTTGACGGAAAACACAATAATGTGAGATCAAAGGAACATGTGGTGAAGACACGCAATTGCGGCATCGCTTCGACAATAATCTTACCTTTTCAGCGATTTTAACGCTTGAAATTCCATTCAATCCACCTTGTCTAGTCTTTGAATTTACTATTATCGCTGCCCTGCAAATCTTCAATGTTCTACATAACAGCACACTTGGTAAAAGACGGCTCGACGGGCGACAGATTGTTGTCGATGTTGTCGCCTGTCTTGTTCAGTATCTAATTGATTTGCCATTTTTGAGCTTCATAAGGGTATATTTTGTTCAAAGATCCACTAAAACGCCATTCGCGTTACATGACTTTCGACGCCATTACAGGTTAAGGTAATGATTCTACTGTGTCCACCAGAGAAATGTACGCATTTCCACTACCCTCTCGATCCTAAGAAAATACGCGCAGAAGGCTCAATGCACAAAGACACCACTTACCGGGGGAGTGACAGGCAAGACTTTTACCGACACGGAAAAAAATAAAACGGAGAAATTCTACCCATTTTCCAACTGGGATTGCCGTATTGCCATACGGCAACCCAGTAACTACATGACTGATGGAAAGTTGCAATGGGCCCGAGGAAGATTAACGACCTAGCTCTCCAGTGACTTCTAGTAACTCAATGGGTTGAGCATCTGTAAGGGACGATTTACACGGAACGATTTTTGTCCCATGCGACAACGGCTTACGACAGGCCCACGACATAATTTACGATTGTTGTGTACGTCAGAAGAAATGTCGTAGCATTTTAAAACATGTTTTAAAACGCTGCGACAATCGTAAGTCATGTCGTAGGCGTGTCGTGAGCTTGTCGCATGCGACAAAAATCGTACCGCGTAAATCGGCCCTAATGTTTTATGCCTTATTTTAAACGTTAAAGAGAGAGAGGGCGTGACGAATGCTAGTCTTATAATACTTTTTAATTCAGATCGCGTCTACGTCGAGCAGTCCAACAAGATCGATTTTCTGAATTGTCTTCTCATAAAATAACAAGAGTCGATTACACTATTACAAGAATGTCACACACTGCCACAATGCGATATCGTTACAGCATGTGACCGATGTTAAACAGATCGTAGCTAAATGGTTCGATTCCTGCCTAGAACTCTGATTTTTCAGTTGTCCTTCGCCCGTTGCCCGTCGTCAACGCAACTTGTGTTGAATCATGTCCTTCCCTCGGGGCCATTTCACCTTTCCATCATGCATGTATGTCGGTATTGTATTTACGTTTATTTTGTAACGGTCACGGTCATTCAGTTGTAACTGACGCACGCACGCAAACAATCCACCATATTGCTTGTCCATAAATTAATTTGTAGCTGGATTCCTTGTTCCTGCTCAACAGGTTCTAACGAGGACGTTGTCAGGTAATGAGACACTCCTAATTGATTATTTGTTTGTTGTTTGATTGAACTGTACGTCTTTCTGTTCTTAATTAGTTGTACACTGTGATCACAAAATATGTCCCATCAGCCTGCTTTAAATTGAAGTCTTTACTGTTTCTCATTGTTTAATAGCAAGAACAAGTAATGCATGCGTAATAAATTTCCTACTCGCCTCCCGTTTCTTTTCTTTGGATTAAAGTTAGGAACTATGTCGGCACACATTCCTTTGATGCATATCTGTTTATTTTCTGAAGCTATCACGATCACTAGGAAGCTTCGGCTGCCGTTGTCAATGATACACGCACGCACGCAAACAATTAACCAATTAACAATTTGACCCGTAGCCCGCAAGGGCAGCTCGCCTCATGGGCTATTGACCCGTGGCTTGAAGGCGAAGAGTCTATTTGTTTTAGTATCACCCAACTAGTCGGACAGAAAAGGCAATAATAAAGTTAGCAAATGCAAGTTGAGGAAATATTTATTGGGGAATAAAACGAAAGAAATCGTCACGCTTTTCGTTACTCGAGGACTATTACTAATAGTCCTCTGGTAGCGTAGGCAATGAAGATGCAGGATTTGCATTAGTCCACTAGTTGGGTGATACTAATGTTGCTTATTCATGAATTCATTTGCGGCGAGATTCATTATTTCTGCTTAAGAGTTTGTACGTAACGACTCTAGGAACATATCAAGTTCCCTAGGAACATATCAAGGTAATAAGTCACATTAGCTTGAGGGGTGTAATAAATTATTTGTTTCTTGAGTGATCGAACCATCCTTTCCTTACACATCGAGAAAGTAAGTAAATGATACGTATCTTCAATTGTTCCTGAAGGGAGAAGGCTTTGGTTTTTGAATCCACCTAGATTCAAAAGTGAGGGTGTCACAAAGTAAATGACGATCAAGAATGCATTCAATCAGTTTTAGCCAATTAACAAACCCTTAATGTCTACTCGCTTAAAGTCTCAGTTAAAGCTAAGCAAGACGAGAGCTTCGTATAATGTATGCGTTCTCATTACAACTTTGAACCTCGCCGAACGAAACCATGTATTTTTTGAGTTGTTCGGAGCAATCATGAACAGTCATCTCACCTCGATCCGTTCTCTTGAGAACTTTCCAGCTTTCCGCTCCAGTTCCACTCTTTTTGCATACTAGGCATAAATGATTTGTGTTATGAAAGTTAGACATTTTCGTACAAGATTCGTTAATAACCACATTAAATCATCAAATTTTGCAGAATCATTTCTTGTTGTCGAGGACCTCACTGTTGCTCACTGTTACTCGTTTCCTAATAACACGAACAAGTAATTGCTAGTAATTGCTGCGAGCCTTAGCGAGGAGCAACCCTAATTTCAACAGACCGTGTGGGGCCTGGGCGCTTTTTAATGCCATTTTTCGTTTCGGATGATTTTGAGTATACGCACTTTGTCGGATCAGCGGCAGTAGTTGCGGATATGTGCGTGCTCAGCTCACATGATTGCCTTGGTGTCTTGGTGTCATCTTGCTGCTCTTCGGACTCGTTCGCTTCTGTTGAGTGAAGTCGACCTAGCGTGGTAAGTCTGTTTCTTTTTTCATCTTGGTTATCATGTCAAACGCAATTTTGTCAATCGCTGGTATAACTGATTTTACCAGGGAAGAGTCAATTATTGTGACGATGACAACAGCTGTGAAAACGATGATCCATGCGTCTCTTTACGTTCAGCCTTGATGAATGCTCTTAGTGATAATAGTTATGCATTTATTATACTAGAAGGTTATATTATGGCCTTGATAAGCATTGTAGATACTATATTCTCATGCACGGAGCGATTTTGGAATGCCTGATCCAAACGTCACGGCAGTTGTCATGAAATGTGCTAATGTCAGTGACTTGGAGCATTATTTATGTTTTCTTTCCCAACGATTGAATCGTGATTTTTTCGAGGTTGTAAAGTCGAACCTCGATTATCCGGATTTCCCGATTATCCGGACTTTTTCTCTGGTCCCAATTTTGTCGTGAATATTTATTAGTCATGATCAAGATCCGTAGCCATATTCCCTTTAAAACTACAGCCTTGAAAAGTGAAGTAAAGGCGAGTTTGTTTCGCTTTCAAAAAGCAAAATAAAGCAGCGCTGGCACACGTCGTAACTAATGCAGAACTTTCGAATGACTTCTGATTGGCTTAGAGTTGATTTGTTGCTAAGTGAAATTTCACGCTCTATTGGCTCATTCGGCAAACAGGCTACACTACGTCA
>NC_090872.1:3848114-3870614 GCF_036669935.1 Montipora foliosa | reverse complement strand
ATATACGGTAGGCAAAGAGTCAGCCAAGCAGTCTTTTCCATGGACGGCTTTATAAGAAAATCCAAGGGACAGTGAGACACACTGTCTTTTCGATGGACGAAGTTCGAAAGTAATTGAAATTCCAGTAAGGCACAGGCATTCCTGATGGACGACGCAATTAAATAATTTAAAGGCCAATATTGCACAGCTAGTCATTTTCATCGGAGACGCTGTAAACCAATTTAAATGCAAACATGGCACAGTCATTTCGATGGACGACACGCACACTTGAAAATACCAACATGACAGACCTATTTCGATGGACGACACAGTAATCCAATAAAAATGCCAACATGGCACAGACATTTTCGTGGACAACACGGTAGAAGGATAAAACGACACTCACGGAGAAAAACCTGTAGATCATATGAAAACGTTACAAACATTGAGGAGCTCCAGCATTAAATCCGCTCTTAAGTGTGGTGCTAAAAAAGGATCAAATTGCCTACCATAACCTGCTTCCTCTCTGTTTAAAATTTATAACATGTGCGATGAGATAAAACGTGAGGGATACCATACTCATATACATATTTATGCATTTTATGCATTTTGACAAGGTACCTAAGGTTGCAGTTGTTTTGGATCCTGAGATACCCTACTTTGGAGTAGGGTAGAAAGAGTTGAGTAAAATTATAGGAAACTGAAAATTCAGGAAGACTACGACTTTTAGATTTTTATCTTTAGCCCATTTAAAAATGTCATTCCTATGTGCGTTCATCGTTTTGGTCACATGCAGTGTTCGACACTAACACTTGCCCGATTGCCCGGGGCAAGCGAAATATATCCGTGGGCAAGTAAAACAACTCTAAGACTTGCCCGATCGGGCAATCAGACGTTTTGGTCGACTAACGGAACGATTTGATTTGCAAGGAAGAATGTGACTAGTAATATGACGTAGTCGCCGCAAGCACGATAAAAAAAATTGCTACATCGTTTTGCTGTCATTTATTTTCTGTTAAAATATATTAGTACAAACTGTAGGCGACAGGCAGCACACTCTGAATCATAAACCAGCCAACCCACAAAATGATGTCAAAACTGTTCGTAGAAGAGAGTCATTCGAACACGCAGTGATCTTATATAAAAGGCTTTATTCTTCCAGATTCAGTCTCTCTCAAATCTTTCAATGCGATGAACAAGATGGGAAAAATATAAACGATGCGAAAGAGGAGGTCTTGATGCGGAAGACGCGGAAGATGGGAAAGAAGCAAAGATGAGAAAAAATGCGGTTCGAACTAGAACAAAATTGGCAAAAAAAAAAAAATGTTAGAACTCTAACATATTGCAAGTCTGACACGCAATAACACATGTGCTAGCATATACTAATTCCAAAGAAAATAAGCGACTATCGTATCCTTATAAAGGAAAATAAAATGAAATTGACTTACTTTAGTCTCCGCAGGTATAAATCTAGAATCTTTAGTTGTTTTCGTAAGGAAAGGGTGATCCTTGTCCTAGCTTATTGTACTTCTGTTCGGATCAATTGTCACACCCAACATGGGTTCTAATTCACGTGAAAACGAGATTATCTATTAAGTTACTAAAGACAAAGTAATAAATAAACAAAGAGGGCGTGTAAAACTAACACAAACCTCAAAACAGATTGGAAGAAGGAACATGTAAGTAGCCGCCATCTTCAAGTCAGCGCAAAAAAGTCTTTTGTTACAATGGAACCTAGTTTCCGCACGGCCAAATACGCTACGATACTTTGACATCGAACAAGTGCACAAGAAAATTTTACCTTTTGTCAGGCGATTTCAACCAGCTTTGAAAGGGTTAAAGACGATAATATTGGATAAACGGCATTTTATTCAAAACCAGCCTAATCTCAGAGAGATATAGTAAAGTAATCCTCCTTGATTTCTCATAGAAAAAATCGCTTATTAAAATGTATGCTTATCAAAGCAAAACTGTGAGGGCTACCAGAACACCATGGACACAGCAGGAGTCGCGTTGGTCTTTCAAACCCATTTTACACACATTTTACTCAAAACTGACATTTTTAGAAGCCCCCTTTGAGTTTTAATGGGCCACAGGTATTTAGAAGGCAAGCAACCGAAAAAAAAACCATGGGCAACCGAAAAAACAAAACTGGTTGCCCTAAGGGCAAATTACTAAGAAAGTAAGTGTCGCACACTGACATGCATGGCGAGAATTTTCTTCCCTGCTCGGAGCACGTAATTTCACCTCTGACCAAAGAAATAAGCTGAAAGAAAGAAAAGAAATATGTTAGCGCTGAGAATTGACATAATGATTTGCAGGAAATTAAACTTTTCCTTGCGCCATCTATAAAGCGTTTGGGTTTTCAAGCGTGAAAGGAGAAGGGAAATAATTATCGCGACCCGTATAAAATGCAAGTCGCTCTTGACTCCATGCAATTTATTTATTGTTCAAAGGCCTGTCTGCAGGAATTTTTTTCCCCTAAAACCTTCTTCTGTCAGCCCGATCATCCCCTTACCCTCCCAATCATGTTACGTCAGCTAGAAAATTATATCTGCACAAACACAAGTAACCTTTGTTGCACACCGCTGAGGGAATGCCTGTGGCGCACGACAGTCTCGTTTAACGTGTTCCAGTGTCCTTTCACTAGGATCTTGGGAAAATATGGATTACCTGGAATATTAACTAAAGCGAAATTATCAAAACATTTACGCCATGCTGTTTTCATATTGCGCTACTTTATAAAAACAGGAAAGAACACATCTTGGTCGAGGTTGAGGTGAATTTGAATTTCCAACAGATCATTTACTTCTTTCTCTCAGGAAATTCGATTCCGGGCACTTCTTGATGCCAGTGTATGTTTGCCGAGTTCATAGCGCTCATTTTAATCAAAGCATGTGAGCCTCACTCAAACAAATTTGGCAGATTGGCATCCCGCTCAAAATTTACGAAAGCGGCTGCCTCTAAAAGCGTACATCAAATAAAGGCGTGAAAATAAACAGACCTGCAGTCCAAACCGCACGTGCGGATCTTCAGTTGAAAAACGTCCAACAGTTTGAAGCAAGTTTGAAGTGGTAAATATTTTAGCCAAACTAAAAACATTTAAAGCAAGGTTTACTGGCTAAATATTTCTCTCATTCACAACAGCTTTGATTAAACAGGGAATAATCATATTTGCAGCTAAAGAGACAAATAAAAATAGTTGCGTTGTACTTTGAACCATTCACATCCCCAACGTACAGGAAAATACCATGTTTGTAGAAATAAGGAATTCTAGAAATACCCATTCACTGCCAAGTTGCAGTACTCAGCAGAACTGCAACCCTGGTCCGTAGTTCCGTAGTTGGTGAATGGGAAAAAGGAGAAAGAGTGAGATGGACATCCAGCCCTGTCCATGCATAGTCTAGTCATATTTAATAAGAATTGATTTTACCCTGTTACACTTCTATATCTACATCCATACTTGGGAAAGGTTTCCCATCACGCCAAGAAAATTAAAATAGAGGTTGTTCTCAATTTGGAAGTTTCTAATAATTCACACTGGGGTTTGGGTAGTTTTAAGAAAATGTCAGACCGCGGTGGCAGAACTTTGGTCAACTCCATTCCCAAGCCCTCTCTTCTTGTCTAAAGTGATTGCGATCGACTGACAGAAACGCTATAGGGAATTCAATTTACAAAACTTTAACAGTTCCATATAAAATTTTGCTCACCTTACTCGTTTTCTGTGACCTTGCTTTTGTCCAAAACGACGCCAGACTAAACTCTCTTCGGTAAGCACTGAATTGAACTGCAAAGAACGAAAGCAAAATCAAATTCTGCATACGTTTCATAGGGACATTTCGACAACGTGATCAAAATAAATTATACAAAACATTCTGCTCAACTTATGGCGGTCCTTCAAGTTCCTGGATAAAAACTGTGCATTGTTCAAACGAAATCCTTGCTATAGGCCTGGAACAGCTCGTACCCATCTCGACAACGATTTTGAACAAGGGCACAAATGATTGCAGCGTGCGCGATTTGATAGGTGTATAACGTTAAGGATCTCGGGGTTGAGAACAGACAGTTCACTCCCACGCAGTCATTCGTGACGTCAGGCAACATTGCTTACTCGGTAAACTGGAAAAAAGATGAAAACTGTTGGGCATTGGAATTATTTAAACATGAAGACTCCCTTTTTGTTGCTGTTAAAAGATTTTTTTCCTGACAATTTTCCTGTGCCCGTAAATCTTGGGGTCTCAAAAATATAATTAATCTCGCCTGACCCTTATCTATTATCACCCTTACATCATATTTAATTTCTTTTTCTTTAAGGGAGATCGTTGTGTGACGAGATCTTGTATGATAGAAGCCAGAAACTAAGAGAAAGCGTTCCATCATTATTCTGTCCAATTAACTGCATCATTCGAAGATGAGCTAAATTTCAGCCTGGAAAGTGAACAAAGTCACTGAACTTTTTTAGTCAGCCAGGAACAATTTTTTTCATATCCCAGTAAGCCATACGCGGTTAGAATCAACTCCCAGCCAGCTCCCACTCCAGATTTTTTTTTTAGCCAGCCAGCTCGAAAACAGTCTGCAGAGCGGCTTTTTTGTAGAGTGGTTTCGTTGGGTACTCATGCCTTTCGGATCGAGTCTCTGTTGGAAAATATTTTTTTGATAGGAATTAATTGCATGTCCTTAGAAATGTTGTGGGGAGAGGAGAGGAAATGTTTTGCGACTGCAGTAGGTTTGGATTTGGTGTTAGCGTTATCTAACGTGCGACGGTATTCATTAAAACGATCTTTTAAACGTCGTTTACTTTCTCCTATGTACTGTAGATGGCATCTCTTACAATGAATCATGTAGATAAGGTTTTTAGTTTCGCAAGTTGTGTGGGAATTAATGGAGATTGTTTCGCCAGTAGAGAAGGTGTAGTTGGTTAGTCCATGGAAAATGTAAGGACAGGTAGCGCAGTTTTTGCCACAGGGAAAAGAACCGGAAGTAAGTGCGGAATTAGAATGAGTTACATTAGGGGACAGTTTAGCTGTTACCAGCAGGTCTCGAAGGTTAGGGGAGCGTCTGAAAGCCACAGCAAGTAGATGTAGGAAAGCATTTTTGCAGCGGTCAGAGGAAAGAAGTAGATTGTAGTGTTTTTTGGGGTCTTATGCTCATGCATACAGACCCCTAAATCAGAGGCAGATCTTGATTGTCAGTATGTTTGTCAGTTTGTCACTTTGAGCACGAAAACACATGTGACAGTCTGGCCTGTAGACTGGGTACTAGTAATTGCGAGTCATTGTTTTCAAGTGTCGGCCATTGCTTCTAGCGTTCGTCGTTTGTATACAAATCTGCGGTCGTTTTCCCTGTTTTGGGAAAATTTTGAAGATCTTTCAGTCGCAAATTAGTTGTAATTGTTCAAGGTAAGTTATTTCTGTTTCAAAATTGATCTGTCGTGCTGTTTCAGATTGGTTTTCATTCTTTCATTTTGAAAATTAACTACACTTTCCTGCCTTGTTTGTTCTTTGTTATTTCATCCAGGTGACGTCGCTGAGTGGAGTTTCCTCGGCGATATCAATACGGGAGTTGTTTACTCACTCAAGCCAACATATCTAGACTCGGCTTGTGTTTAGTGCGGATTGCACCGAAGCTAAGACCCTTTCGCAAGCCCACATTCATTGGCTTGAAATCCGGTGCTCGTTGCACCACATACCTCACAAGTATCTCACAAGCCATCACAAACCAGTATTTATCGGCTTGAAATGTCGGTGTGGGTTACACCCCAAACTGAAAGAGTTATTGTACTCTAAAATATACTTGCATTGAATAAGAGTTTTGCACTCTCAAAGAATAGTATTTCGTACTGTTACTGTTGTCTGCTCCTCGCCGCCAGCATGGGAACAACAATCGAACAATACCGGTCAAGGATCGGCTGTCACAACAATTTTGTGAAAGCCAAGAATGCATTTTCACGTGTGCGAGGGCGATTTTGGAATACAGTGCTTATGATGTTTTACTTAAATGTGTTTTACTTGCCAACATTAAAACAAGTTGCTGGACATTACAAGTCGTGTAATGAGGTGATGTTTTGGTTTACACAAATGATGTGCTACAATGTTTACATCCCATTGCTTATAAGGCAAGCAAATGATGTGGAGGAAAATCCAGGTCCTGCAATATTTGATATCATTGATCCAACAACCACTGTGTCTGCAGACTCTATTCAAGTAAGCGAAACACTCTTTGGTGTGAATGCTGGTAAAGTAATGTGTACTGTAGCAATGTCACTTACTGCTATTATATACCATCAAATACAAGATATTATTTTGTGGACTAATTCTACTTTGAACAATATTTTGGTTATTGGAAATAATCTATACAGTGCTATAAGATGTTCTGTGCGAAGAAATGACTATTTGCTGTTAACTGATGTTCCAGACATGGTTTCAATTTTTGATAAAGTGTATTCATTACAATATAGTGTATTAATGCCATTAGTTAACAAACAACAATTGTAATTCCGTTGAGAGTTTGAAAATACTTCAAGAAGTGAATTTCTAAGAGACATATATGGACCAATGTTTGATGTCATGAACAAACTTCCAGTAAATGACTCACTATATTGTAATGAATACACTTTATCAAATATTGAAACCATGTCTGGAACATCAGTTAACAGCAAATAGTCATTTGTTCGCACAGAACATGTTATAGAACTGTATAGATTATTACCAATGACCAAAATATTGTTCAAAGTACAATTAGTCCACAAACTAATATCTTGTATTTGGTGGTATATCATACCAGTATGTGACATTGCTACACATTGCTTACCAGCATTCACACCCAAGATTGCTTCATTTCCTTGACTAGAGTCAGCAGACACAGTGGTTGTTGGATCAGTGATATCAAATATTGTAGGACCTGGACTTTCCTCCACATCATCACCTGTATTTTTAGATATTGCTAATGCTGTGTGTACCATCAATGTTTATTACTGCTACTCCAGTAGATGCTGCTAGTAACACTGTTGGATTTTCAGGATTCATTGGAGCATGTCTATAGGTTTTTACTACAGTGTGGTAAATTGTTTTAATCAAATCGCTTTTCCCAGCACCACCACCTCCAGTTATAAACAAATAAACTGGTTCAACATTTTGTGACTTCAGGCTGTTGAGGTTTTCATTTTATTTCTAGTTCATGAAAGCACCCTGTTGTAAGCTTTGGGTTGCATTTTTTATTATGTAATGATCTAGATGTAACTGATTGACGTAATTTGTCATCAGATATTTCTCTTGGCTGTTTATACATTGTTTTTGCTGATGGACTGTGATTTCCAGTAGTTTGGGGATTTGCACCAAGCTCTGAGGGTACTTGTTCATTGAACACCTAATCTAGTGATGATTCATCTTAGAATTCTAGTTGAATTTCAGCATTCTTTTGATCATTTATAAGATCATATGAATGTATGACAGTGCCATGCTTGTTTCTTAGCCAATCTAGTGCTTCTGTTACTAGTAAATAGCTGATAGAGATGATGTAGCGTGCAGCAAGAGTTGTCTAAACTGTGCAAATGGCAATAAGAGAAAGATTAGCGGCAAGTCATTGATGTAAAATTCTAAACAGGTCCTGAAATTTGAAGCATACTTAGGGAACCCATTTCACTGCTGCATTGTTATGGCAAATTTTCAACCAATCACGCATGGTAAAAGTGAGACCGCAGTACCACATTCTTTAAGGGCTGAATGGAGTTAAACTAAGCATAAGACTTAAAGTACGCATTGCCGACCTATTTTTTAATTACGTTGAAGATAGAAAGAAGTGATGGATTACGAAAACCACTAAAAGTGATGGACGTGATGGATATAGTATACCATTAAAATCAAATCTGCGTTGTATCGGCTCTTGCTCAAAATATTTAGCTTCTCAACTTGTAATTAAGCCGATCAGATCAAGCCACTGATCCAACGTACATCGACAGGAAGATTGTCCACGGTTGCTTGCTTCAAAACTCTGCAATTTAAGTTCTCGTTGGCAATGCCGCGCTTATTTTAATTTTTTTTGCGTCATTACATCTGGCAAATCAGGTGTCTCTCCAAAAATAGCTGCGTAGATAAGTTTACTACGATAACAATAATTATTTGCTCTCATTTGTGAAATAGTTTGAGCTTAATTAAATAGTTTGATTTCATTGATGTTTATTTGTGTTTACATTATGAATCTTCTATAACAGTCTTATTTAAATTGTCCTTCTTTTGATGAATAAATAAATAAATAAGTTGTAGGTACCAGAAAAAAAAAACAACTTGCAATTCACTGTAACCTTAGTTATATATTTAACCGTTATTTGCCAATGGCATAGTGAGTGTTCATCGGAGATGAATAATTGTCTCCATAATGTCAAAGCTGAACAACTTTATCTATTATTGATTAACGACACAGTTTATTTCTGTTTTAACAGTCACGAGTGCCTGCGGCAGTCCTGTCGTTTTGTTTTGCTTTATATTCACGAGCTAGTGGGGTGAATACACTACGTTCGTCTCTGAAATTCTGCTACAGTGCAAACCACAGTTAAGCGTCCTACGCAGACGCAAAACACACGCAAGTTTTTTGCGCACACGCGTTTTTAAATGCGCGTTTTTTCTTTTGTTATTCAAACTCGTATTTAGCTGTGATTTTCATTGTTCCACGAAACAATAGACAGACGATAAAATGAATATTTAATTCCTGTGATCAACTCACGTACTCACCAGAACATTTGAATTGAAGAGCATTGTCAAGTGGTCATTGTGAGTTTCGAAATGAGCCAACAAAGTTTAAATTTCTTTTCGCATTCACTGAATGAAACACTGTGGAACTTTTGTCATCCCGTAGCTGACCCTTGATCGTTATTTTGACCTTTTCGTTGCCGAAACTGTTGTTTGGATTGTTGACATACCAAAATACCCGTCAACGGAAAATAATTTTGCAGACGTAGTTTCTGACCTTTCCACAAATTCTTCACAATAAAAGTTTGCAAGATCAAAGTGCTTTCCCGAATATTTGTCGCGCTTAAGTTTTTCAGCGCTACTGAACATCTCAAGTTTTTCGCGCACTTCAAATACTGTGAATGGCGCGACAGAAGTCGTCATGAGGCTCCGATTACCGAAAGTATAAAACATACGGTTCCAGGCTCTTAAACAAAAGACGATGGGAAAAGCAGACCAAAGAGAAGTGCGTTCTGTTCAATGATTTTTTTCACTGCCTTCACCATCCACTTGAACAAACAAGACTATATTTTGCACGCATAACTGAAAGAAATTAAAACAGCCGGCACTAAATTGAATTCACTCGCTGTTCTCTGTCACACATGGTTTCGAATTCGATGTCACTCTTTGAACTTTCATTCCGTGTGCCTCCAGCCAACCCGCGGTAATTGTCCTCCGTAAAACTAAACTAAAGAAAGCAATTGATGCAGCAGATATCCTAAAGAAACGGGAGCTAATTCAAAAGATAGCGAGAAAGTGGCCACACGTGACATTTTAATCGATTTTTTGGAAAATGGCCTAGGTCTGGACAACCCCGCTGAACAAATAGATCTGCAAAGAGTTCATCGCCTTGGTAAACCCGTGGCAGGAAAGACAAGACCTATAATCGCGCGATTCCTACGATATCTGGGTAGGGAAAAAGTCTTAAGAGCGTCTTTCGGCCTCAGTCGTGAGTCCGAAATAAAAGTCTTGGAGGATTTCCCGAAGGAGATTATTGAACGAAGAAGAAAACAAATGCCTAAACTGAAAGAAGCAAAGAAGAATGGACTGAAGGTGGCTTTTAGCAAAACGGAGCCGGATAAGTTGTACATAAACGGTAAATTCGTTCCAATGTAAATTGGGATGATGTTGATGTTGATGTTGATTGATGCTTATTTTTGCTCATTTTCAATTTTTTTTCGATCCTGTTTCTTTGTTTTGCCCTCGTAAACTTCTCACCTATTTGGCTTGGTCTGTTTTGATTCAAAAGAAGAACAATGGTACATGAGTTGGAAGCTCTCTTGAGACCGGTGAAGACCTTTTAGGGCTGATTACCATGCCGTTTACAGTGTATCAAGATTGGCTAACAGAATTTCAAGATATCGATGACAAACAACTCCTCTGGGACTTAGTTAAATATAGAATTAGGCAGAACACTATTTCTTACAGTAAAATAAAGGCTAAAGAGAGAAAAAACAAACTTGCTGATCTTGAAAACAGACTTAAAAGAAGTGAGGAACTTTATGCCTGTCATCCTATAGAGCAAAGCAAATTGGAGTTAGAAAAACTTAAAAGTGAATATGACCTCATGTATGACTACATTACTCGTGGAAACATTGTAAGATCCAAAACCACATGGTACGAAAAAGGAGAAAAGAATAACAAATATTTTTTAGGTCTTGAAAAATCCAGAAAGGCGAAAAATTGTATACGGAAGTTACATGTAGTTAACAAACATGGACAAACAGTGACTAACAGCAAGGCTATTATGATTGAATTAAGAAGATTCTATGAAGATCTCTATGATAATAAGGATTCAGGTATCGATAATGACGATCTGCAATCTTTTGATCAGAGCCTAAACATACCCAAATTATCAGATAACCTTAGCCTCCATTGCGGTGGACTACTTACCTACACAGAATGCTATAAAGCTCCAGAGAAATTCGAAAATAACAAATCTCCAGGAAATGATGGGCTAACAGCTGAATTCTATAAAAGTTTTTGGCCAATTTTGGGGAATCTTTTGGTGGATTCTCTTAACGCCGCATATACAAATGGCAAACTCTCAAATTCGCAACGACAGGCGATTATTCGATTAATTGAAAAGAAAGATAAAGACAGAAGGTATGTGGAAAACTGGACACCGATATCCTTATTGAACGTAGACTATATGATTGGATCAAAGGCTTTAGCAACTAGACTCGGAAAAGTCCTCCCAGAGATAATACATGAAAGCCAATGTGCATATGTAAAGGGAAGGACGATTTTTGATGCTGTATTATGAATAATGGTTTTGCGTCGGATATTTTTGATGTCAAGAGAGGAG
Organism: Montipora foliosa; assembly: GCF_036669935.1. Classification (NCBI taxonomy): domain Eukaryota; kingdom Metazoa; phylum Cnidaria; class Anthozoa; order Scleractinia; family Acroporidae; genus Montipora; species Montipora foliosa. The sequence continues at coordinate 3,859,604 of NC_090872.1, read as the reverse complement.
TTTGACAGGGAGATCCCTTGTCACCATACCTGTTCATTATTGCTCTTGAAGTCGCTAATATGTCTATCCGCGGAAATAGTGACATCAAAGGAATCAAAGTGGGAAAATATGAGATAAAACTTAGTGTCTTTGCGGACGATCTGACTACCTTTGTTAGCAACACAAGATTCTTTTTTTTTTTGTTGAAGGGCCTCTTAGATAGATTTCGTGAAATTACTGGCTTAATATTGAATGAAGAGAAAACAGAAGTGTATTAGCTCGGCAGCTTTCACGATTCGCCAGAGGATATCGGAATTAATGGATAAGGTTAACAAGCCAATGAAAATTTTAGGCATTTATTTTACGTACAACTGGCAGAAGTTTCAGGAACTTAACTTCGAAAATACAATCAAGTCTATTCAAAAGTCTATCATTGCATGGCGATGGAGAAACTTAACATTGATCAGAAGAATTCAAATCATCAAGACCTTTGCAATTCCGAAACTTATGTTCTGCGCTTCACTAATATCACTAACTAAAGAAATTATCAAACAGGTAAACTCGGTTCTTCACAACTTCATTTGGAATTCTGGTAAAGATAAAATAAAGCGATTAACCCTCACAAGCGGTTATGAAAATGGTAGATGGCACATGCCACATGTCGAAACTCTCATTTAGACTCAAAGAATTATGTGCATGAAGAAATATCTGGACAGCCATAATCGCACACGGAAAATATTTCTCGATAGCTGTCTTGCTGATTTCGGTGGCTCCTTTTTAATTAAATGCAACTACGATGTACGTTTCCTGCCAAAGACACTTCCTAAATTTTATAAGGAATGCTTAAGCGAGTGGGCAGATTATAATAAATCACCAGTTGTCACCTTACCTGACGTGTTAAAAGAAATTATTTGGAACAATAAGTTTATGTGTATAAATAGAAGACCTTTGTTCAGGAAAAAAGTTCTTAAGAAAGGTTTCCTCACTGTTCGTCACATATTGTCTGATGAAGGTAAACTGAAATCATGGAGTACATTACAAAACAATAACTTAACAGGCGCGGAGTACTTTGTCCTTATGAGTGTCTTTGACGCTATCCCATTAGAGTGGAAGACTCTTTTAAAGAACTTGCCAAATAACCTGCCACGAAATAATGAATGTCACGATAACATTTTTCCCACTTCCTCTAAGGAGGTATATTGGGATCTCATTAGAAAAATTGAGAAACCCCCGGTTTCAAAATTTAAATATGAACAATTATTTCCAACACATGATTTACCTTGGAAGGATATTTATCTTCTCCCTAGAGGTGTCACGCTAGACTCTAAAAATTAAAATTCTTATATGTTCAAAAACAAACCTTTTACTTTGACTTATGGCGACAAAAAAGTAAAATTAAATCTATCGCACATTTTGCAAGGTGACAAGACATAAATGATTTGCATGAAAATTAATGCAGCCAGCTTGGCGACTTTTTAACTAGTTTTCGGTAGATGCCTTTTCTTTTCGGCTTGATTACACAGATTTTTCAGCCAAAGACTGAAAATTGCATGTGAGCATTTTCATCGTGTGTCTTCATAGTAAAACCCCAGGGTTAATTTCAGCTTGGGTTATAATTAATATGCAGTTGGATTGTTTCCGAGTAATAATCTCAGCTTGAAATTCCTAACTTCAGTGGTTTAACCAATTATACGAATACTTGTGTGTTTCTTTATTTATTATATCATTATTTTGTTTGTTTAGCATAACCCAGGAGCTGAAATTATCTTTATTATTTAAAATATACCGGCATATTCATCCCAAACAAATGGGCTTATTAATGGTCATTAATATTACCCTGGCAATTACAATACTGCACGTAATAAACCTCAAGCTTCCATGTTTAGGAACCAATCAGTTAGATTAGGATAGAGTATAGAGTGGCTCTGGGACGAAAGTCAGTTGAGAAATGGGATACTTTTTTTGCAGACTATGCGTAAGTGATTTGTGTTATGAAAGTTAAAAGTTTTCCTACAAGATTCGATAATGCATGGATAACCACAAATTAAATCATCAAATTTTGCAGGATCATTTCTTGTCATCGAGGACCTCGCATTGATTAGCATCCGTTTTAGGTAATTTTGTTTAATGTTGTTAATTATGAGCTCTAAACGTCAAATTCGCAGAGCAAGAGTCTTTCATTTGCAAAATCACGGCCACATAACAACAGAGAATGATTTTCAAGCTTTGTAAATGACATTTTGATATAGACTGATATAAATTTGAAAAAAGGTGGGCCGACGTTTTTCAAACATTTTGTCCATCCATGTCCCTTCTTGGCTTCCCTGTGCTTTGTTAGAGTTCTTCTATAGTTTTGAACAGTTATTTTGATATTTTAGTTAATTCTATGACCATTCGATCAGTGCTGAAAATGCCTAAAATAGCGTGACTAGCCCCTTTAAGAACACGGATAAGTTATTTATGTCTGATAAACCAGTGCTGATGATTTTTGCGTTACTTTTTGTTGTTTTTTCTTTACTCAGTTTGGATCAAGTTAGCGACTATGTCGGAATTCCCTACATGTTTGTTTTCTGAAGTGACCACCGTCACTCATGATCAGTTGCAAATGATGCATCCAAATGATCCACCAGTATTATTATCCCTTAACTTTTTTTTCAGCCAGATTCATTATTCCTACTCAAAGGGTTTTAAAGAAGAGCATTGCAAGGTATTTAGTAATATTAGCTTGCTGGCTGTAATCAGATATATGTCTGTCGTTTTGAACTAATAAGGAACATTAGCCGTTGAGGGGTGTAATACTAGTAACCAACCACATTAAATCATCAAATTTTGCAGGATCATTTCTTGTTGTCGAGGACCTCGCATCGATTAGCATCCGTTTTGGTAAGTTGCTCACTGTTACTTATTTGTGAATAACACGAACAAGTAATTTATGTGTGATAAACCAGTTCTGATAACTTTTGAGTTACTTTTTGTTAGTGACTATGTCAGAATTTTGTATGTGTTTATTTTCTAAAGTGATCACCGTCACTTGCAAATGAGGTGTGATGTGATCAGTTGCAAATGAGGCACCAAAATGATCCACCAGTATTTTTTTTTTCAGCCAAATTCATTATTCCTGCTCAGAAGGTTATTTTAAAGAGGAACATTGCAAGGTATTTAGTAATATTAGGTTGCTGGGTGTACTAAGTTATTTGTCCATCATTTGAGTGAACTATACTACCCTCTATTCTTTCCTTACACATCGAGAAAGTAAGTGATGTATTTTGGTTTTTTTTTTGTTTAAAGTCACTTGATCTCGATCCACAGTGTTTAGGTACGCATAAAATATTTGTGGTAGAAAGTTATTTCCCACTAGATTATGTTTTACCGAAAGACTTTGCAGTGGATAACCCCATGAAATTAAAATTTTTTGACCAAGAAAATACTTTGTCTTCCATAGTGGAAATTGAACTTTGGGCAAGAGAAGGTTAAAAAATTTGACAAGGAAAATAACAGGCATAACAGGCATTTCTACACACATGTAAATGAGCACCTTTTCTGGGATAAAAATTATCATATTTTCAAGCATCTTAGTTTTTCTAAAAATTGTGAGGATATTGTGATGTTTCTTGCTTGAAAATTATTGAAAATGCTACCTCTTCCTATCAACTAAAAATCAAGGAGAGTTTTCATATTGAGCGGTTGAAACCCTAACTCAACAAACAAGTTGATCATGTCGTTTTAGCATTACACTTTTAAAATTTTACCCTTATGATAGTTACAGTATGTTTTCTATAATATTGTTGGTTAGTTTGAATTTTACCTACTTGTAAGGAACATTTAAGACACAAAGAATCATTGTATTGATAGTTTTATATATATATATATATATATATATATATATATATATATATATATATATAGCTATAACTAGATATAGTTAGATATAGCTCTTTGGCATTACAAAGCTTTTGCTTTCATGTTCAAATTGAGCACTCTACTAGGATGAGTCATTGCCGCTAGCAATTGCGCATGCTCACTAGCTCGCTAGTTTGAGCACTCTGGCATGACTTGGATGTACCAAATGCGTGGGACATCTGGGGTTGCTTTATAGCTTAACCTCCATCCTAGACATCAGCACTGCACTGATGAGGCCCAGAAGGCCGAAACAGTACTGTCTGCAGTTGGTAATGCAAATTGCATGCGACAGCTAACCACTATAAAGAGGTTCCAAATGTTGAAAACAAGTGCTTCTTATGAAATGTCAGCGTACCTGAAATACGAAAGACTATTGTTGTCTAACTACTAGGTTTTCAAGCACAATTTTCTGTTCAGTGGTTTAACACCTTTTTCTTGGTGCTTGTATACGTATTCAGGAAAGTGATGCTAAAATTAAAGGAACAGCTACAGACAATGTCGCACTTGCTTCTGCAATAAAATTCCAAGTGTCGTAACAACACACAGGTCAGGTGACCTGGCATCAAGTGTTGGGCACCTTATCTTCTGCAAAACTGCTAATAACAGGCCATTATTCGAGCGTCATCAAGTCATATACAGGCAAAAACTAACGATAAAAAAATGCCGACATTTTGGCGACATCTTGGCGCCATTGTCAAGGGAAACTAAATTAAATATGCGATCTCAAGAGTAACTAACTTATTATCGTCGATATGTTGATGACACACTCACTGTGATACCTGATTTGTCTACAGCAAGGGACTTCCTCAACACCCTCAACCACGCCCACCCCACCATCAAGTTTACTATGGAAGTCGAAAATGATGGAATGCTCCCCTTCCTTGGTATTCATCTCCGAAACCGAGCGCCCCGTATTGAAACTTAAGTGTTCGTGAAGCCAACAAACAGTGGTCTGCTCCTCCATTACCACAGTCATGTCAATAATAGGTACAGGCGTGGCCTATTGACAACTATGCTCAATCGCGCATATCGCCTGTCTTCGTCATGGTCTTACTTCACTGAGGAGTGCGAACCTTGCACCTTGTGGACTCCATTGTTAAAACCTTCCTAAACTTAATGGTCACTGAGCAGTCGTCATTGCGGTCAAAATCTACAACAGAAAATACTACTCGGGTCGTCATACCCTTTAAAGACCATGAGTCTGCTAATATGGTGAGGACACAGTTAAAAGGTCTCAGTATGAAGCTCCAGACTATTGTCCAACCAGTGTTTACGAGCCGCAAGATTGCCCAGGAGTTCCCGACAAGCGAACCAAAGCCTCAGTTCATTGATCAACAATGCGTTGTGTATAACCAGTGCGATGCTGGTTATGTCGGATACACCTGTGGCCATCTGTTCGTACGCGTTGATGGACATAGAAGCAAGACCTCGTGAGTTAGCAAACACCATGATAATAGGCATGCAGGCAGGATTCCGGATGACCTTCACAATTGTTTTAATGTGTTGAAAAAATACCAGAACAAGTTTGATTGTCTCGTTAATGAGATGTTACTCATTAAACAATTACGACCGTGTTTAAACTTACAATCAGACTCAATTTGCGCTAATGTCTTTGTCTAACTTATGCAAATTAATGACTCTGGGCTCTTAGTTACTCTTGACCTTGCATATTTAATTTAGTTTCCCTTGACAATGGCGCCAAGATGTCGCCGAAACGTTGGACTTTTTTATCGTTAGTTTTTGCCTGTATATCTTTATCTAAATCATTCTTAATTGTAATCAAGTCACTAAGATAAGATGGTGCTGATCCATGAATTGATCTAAATCTTAAACCTGATTCGATAGGCAATGGGAAGCCATGAAGTTTGTTGAGAGCTAGTATAGTGAGTGGTTAGAACCCAAACGACATCGAACAACACACTTAGACTCCATTGGTAGTACAGTGGTGTCTAAGTGGCTACCCACATGTACGCATTGCTTACCTATTTTTGTAAACAACGCCGAGAAATATGAAAACACAATAGGTTCAATGCCCTGACTACTGGATGCTAAACCAGCACAGCAAGATTAATTGAACAGTGAAGGAATAACTAACATAAGCCAATATTTCGAAGGAAAATTATTTTCTTCGTAGGGTTTCCCAAGGGATGATTTCGGCTTATGGAGAAAGAGAGGGAAAGGCATAATTCGGATGGCCAGATTATGTGTCTCTAGAATAAAATGGCCAATTTTGCCCTGATGAGCAGCCTTTCCCAATGGAAATGTATTAGCAAAAGTCCCTGGATCAAAAAACATGGATTAACCAGGTATCCAGACAAAGAGATTATGATGAAAAACAAGCAATTGAATTTCCAATTCCGAGATTGGATAGACCCGAAATAAGAAATTATGAGTTTGACGTCAATTGCAGTAAATTGAATAATACACTCTTAATGACATCCCCTCCTGTCTTTTTAGTGTCAGCTACATACCGGCAGCAAATTTCCTGCCAGCAAAGCAAATCTTAGGAACTTTTAATTAGCTTTTGATAAAAAAGATGAAATGGGATGCCATTGTTTTCCGATCCACTGTTTTTTCCTAATTACATAATATAATTTCTCTTTTTAATGTTCCTTGATTATTATTGTATGAAATGCTCTTAGTCTGTTATAGTTATAGTTATTCTTCACTGTTAAATTAATCTTGCTGTGCCGGTTTAGCATCCTGTAGTCCTATCATTTATCTTCTAGGCGCATCCCAGAATTCTAAGAAAAACTTCCTGGTTCTGATTATCAAAAATGGTGGATGGAAAGTTGGACGTTTTGGAGCGGCACATGCAAAAGCTTAGCGTTGCAAGAAAGGAGGGAGACAGACAAAGTGAGGGTTTGGCCTGTTTCAATCTTGGTAGATACTATCAGGGTGCAGCTGACTTTCATCAGGCCATAACAAATTACACAGAAGCATTAGCCATTTTTAAGGAAGTAGGTTTCAGGGCCAGAGAAGGAAAAGCCTATGGCAATCTCGGCAACGCTTATGAAAGTCTTGGAGATTTTAAGCAAGCCATAGTGTACCACAATCAACATCTTAGTATTGCAAAAGAACTGGGGGACAGGGCTGGAGAAGGAAGAGCCTATGGCAATCTCGGCATCGCTTATGCAAGTCTTGGTGATTTTAATCAAGCCATAGTGTACCACAATCAAGATCTTAGCATTGCAAAAGTACTGGGGGACAGGGCCAGAGAAGGAGGAGCCTATGGCAATCTTGGCATCGCTTATAGCCTTCTTGGTTATTTTAAGCAAGCCATAGCGTACCACAATCAACATCTTAGTATTGCGAAAGAACTGGGGGACAGGCGCGGAGAAGGAGCAGCCTATGGCAATCTCGGCAACGCTTATCAAAGTCTTGGAGATTTTACGCAAGCCATAGCGTACCACAATCAACATCTTATCATTGCGAAAGAACTGGGGGACACGGCCAGAGAAGGAGGAGCCTATGGCAATCTCGGCATTGCTTATAGAAGTCTTGGTGATTTTAAGCAAGCCATAGTGTACCACAATCAACATCTCAGTATTGCAAAAGAACTGGGGGACAGGGCTGGAGAAGGAAGAGCCTATGGCAATCTCGGCATCGCTTATACAAGTCTTGGTGATTTTAAGCAAGCCATAGCGTACCACAATCAAGATCTTAGCATTGCGAAAGAACTGGGGGACAGGCCCGGAGAAGGAGCAGCCTATGGCAATCTCGGGAATGCTTATGAAAGTCTTGGTGATTTTAAGCAAGCCATAGTGTACGACAATCAATGTCTTAGCATTGCAAAAGAACTGGGGGACAGGAACGGAGAAGGAGGAGCCTGTGGCAGTCTCGGCAACGCTTATCACAGTCTTGGTGATGCAAAGCAAGCCATAGTGTACCACAATCAAGATCTTAGCATTGCAAAAGAACTGGGGGACAGGAACGGAGAAAGAAGAGCCTATGGCAATCTCGGCAACGCTTATCAACGTCTTGGTGTTTTTAAGCAAGCCATAGCGTACCACAATCAACGTCTCAGTATTGCAAAAGAATTGGGGAACAGGGCCAGAGAAGGAAGAGCCTATGGCAATCTCGGCGGTGCTTATCAAAGACTTGGTGATATTAAGCAAGCCATAGTGTACCACAATCAACATCTTAGTATTGCAAAAGAACTGGGGGACAGGCCCGCAGAAGGAGCAGCCTATGGCAATCTCGGCAACGCTTATCAAAGTCTTGGTTATTTTAGGAAAGCCGTAGTGTACCACAATCAACATCTTAGTATTGTAAAAGAACTAGGGGACAGGAACGGAGAAGGAGGAGCCTATGGCAGTCTTGGCAACGTTTATGGCAGTCTTGGTGATTTTAACCAAGCCATAGTGTACCACAATCAACGTCTTAGTATTGCGAAAGAACTGGGGGACAGGGCTGGAGAAGGAAAAGCCTATGGCAATCTCGGCATCGCTTATGCAAGTCTTGGTGATTTTAAGCAAGCCATAGTGTACCACAATCAACATCTTAGTATTTGCAACGAAACGGAGGACCCAATAGGGCAGGGAATGGCGTGTTATCAGATTGGTCTTGTTCATCAATTTTTTGACTCCTTGAGCAAAGCTCTTAATTACTGTCGCCTAAGCATTCATTATTTTGATGAAACGAGGCGTCTTCTTCAGTCAGAGGATGCATGGAAAATTAGCTTTCGTGACCAATATAGATTTGCGTACACCACTCTGTGGACAGCACTTTTGAAGAATGGAGAGGTTGATGAGGCTTTGTATGCTGCTGAGCAAGGACGAGCACAGGCTTTGGCAGACATTTTGAAGATGCAATATAGTGTCGATGAGAAACCTACAATGAAGGTAACTATCTCTTTGGTTATGAAAGATCTACCTTCACAAACTGTTTTCATAGCACTCAAAGGGAACACGATCAGCTTCTGGTTGCTAACAGAACATGTCGGGATAAATGTTCGACAAAAGAAAATCGAAAATGGAAGTGCCTACTCTCTGATGAAAAGTACTTTTAAACAGATCATTGCAGGGACTGTTGTACGATGCGAGAATCGTTCACTTGACAGACAATGCAACGACTTCTTGAGCAGTCAGGAAGGTGTTGAGGAGACCGTTCAGTCCTTTAGCTTCTCTGTGCACACTTTGCAGCCTTTGTATGATGTCTTAATCAGCCCTATCAGAGACTTGCTCAAGGGTGATGACTTAGTGTTTGTTCCTGATGGACACTTTTGCCTGGCTCCTTTTTCTGCATTGAGTGACTCTGTCAGGATCCGTGCAATTCCCTCGCTGACTGCTTTAAAATTGATCGCTATTGCACCTGACAACTTCCAAAGTAAGAATGAAGTGCTGCTTGTGGGCGATCCGTGCTTGAAGGAAGTCACTTATGGTACTGGTAAACCTATGTATAGACAGCTGCCATGTGCGAAAAAAGAGGTGGATATGATTGGAGAACTTCTGCAGACCGTGCCTCTTACAGGAAAAAATGCAACAAAAGCTGAGGTGCTGAAAAGAATGAAGTCAGTTGCTTTAATCCACATTGCTGCACATGGGGATGACGGATATGGAGAAATTGCTTTGGCCCCAAATCCCGAACGCACATGCAAGATCCCCAAAGAGGAAGATTACATGTTATTGTTGAGCGGTGTTCAAGCAGTTCATCTTCAGGCAAGACTGGTTGTGCTGAGTTGCTGTCATAGTGGCCGGGGAGAGGTAAAATCTGAGGGTATTGTGGGAATAGCCAGAGCTTTCCTGTGTGCTGGTGCCCGGTCTGTTCTGGTGTCACTCTGGGCAATCGACGATGAGGCGACCTTCCTGTTCATGAAGAGTTTCTACCAACACTTGGCAGATAGAAAAAGTGCAAGTACAAGTCTTCACCATGCTATGAAATCTCTTCGAGAAACAAAGAATTATTCCGCCATAAAATACTGGGCACCATTTGTGCTAATTGGCAATGATGTCAGCTTTGAATTTGGGCAACACAAACACGAAAAGAATGGTAAGTGCTATTTAAATGTAACTTTAATGACTGAATCGCCGTACTTTGTACATGTTTTTAATCAGGAAGTTGTTGAAAGGAACACGTACGTTCTTCACAGAGAATTGGCTTTAAAAACGGTTGCCAGAGTGGTTATTTTTACTCGAATAGCTTTGATAATACCTGAATTAAATAATGTCTGCACCCACTGACTAAGCTACTTCAGCCTCCTGCAGATAGCTAGCTGTTTGAGCCCTGTTCTGATGGACTGACAGTGAAACTGATCGGTGATTGCCAGTTGCTCATGTCAAGTGAAGTGAGCCATTGAGGTCCTCAAGTCTACACACTGAATAAGAATTCTTGCTGCTAACTAAGCACAAACACTTTCATGAATTAAGATAATTGTTATATTATTTACTTGCCAATCAAAACGAAATTCCTTATCGCCATTTAACCCACTACTTGTGTCTTTATTCATTGTTTTTTTTTTCAGAAACAATGTCCAAAACGTGAAAAAGCTACTTGGACTCTGATACGTTGATATGTTATTTTCCTTTCTTCGATTATACGATTTATTGAAAACAATTCAATCATCGATACCTCAGTAGCAGTCAGACACAAGATATCATGCCAATTATAATTAAAGTACCATGAGATTTCAGTAGTATTAAGATACTGTCCAAGTCCTTACATTTGTGCCTGGTTTTGCAAGCATCTGTACTAGGATTAGTTAATCACTTGATAGAAATCAGGGACTTGGCAAAACGGTCTGCTTCCATGACTGAGGATCTAGCCGTCGTGGTATTTTGGCCTTTGAAAATACTTCACAATAACTCCAAGCTTTTGCGGTATGTTTCTCAGGTGACAAGTATACTCTTTAGCTTGCTATACCAACTTTCCATTTACAAAATCAATAAGTGACAGTCTGGGGGAATGTGAATTTTCTGTGTTTCTGTAAGGTTGGCCAAAGCTAAATAAGCAAATTAATTGTTTTGGGAGGCAAATGTCTATAAGCTAAAAAACAACCTAGGAAAGTAGAAATGTTTGGAAATTACGAGTTTTAATGTAGCATTCACATTTAAATGATATGGAAATTCCTGGAATAAAATGTTTTATTCCCAAAGGGTTTGACTGGGCACAACATTGAGTTAGCCGATTTGGTCTATTGTTTATTTTCCTGCAAAACTTGGTTCAAAAACGGACACTTTTCTGACGCTGATGAGGACTAGGCCAATTTGGGTAAATCTCATTCTTAAGTGATGGACTATTGCTAGGGCCTAGAACCAAACAAATGGAATGTTACTTACTTTAAAGTTTTACATGTTGATTTTGTGATGTTTTGTCACAGAGGGACTGGACCGATGTAAAATAATTCCATGAGATGGGCGATAACTTAGAACTTCTAGAAGGTAAAAAGGTGTGATTAAGTAAAAGTTTCCTGATCTCTTAATTTGTGTGCATTTTAAACCCCGGATATGGAGGACTTTGCGTTTGCATATGCTTGTGGAAATTTTTGAATTAAATTCCTAAAGGAGACCAATCTGGGCATGGCCCAGGCTTTTTTTTGACCCCTTAATGAGACCACATTTAAAACATTTTGCTTAGACAAACGTCCAGATTTCTTCTCGCAATCTCGGAAAC
>NC_090872.1:3830614-3840614 GCF_036669935.1 Montipora foliosa | reverse complement strand
TAATAAACTAGCTGCTATTTTCAAAACGATGGAATTACCTGGTGATAAATAACCTCGTCTTGGAGAGTAATTTTTTGACTTTGCAGAAACGATGGTCAACCTCAAGAGTTGGGTGATTGTGATCTTTGTGTTCGCACATCTTTTTTCAAACTTTATAACACTTGAAAGAAAAAAGAAAACTGACAAAAACAAAAAACTGGTATCTTGCCATCATTTGACACAGATGCTTCACTGTTTCGCGAGTAAACACGCCACAGTAACTTGATCACGGCGCCCGCTGAATTCGATGTCACTGTCGATTTTGCGATTTACTTGTGCAGCCATTAGTACAATAACAAAATTGAACGTAGCAAAAATCTTCCAAAACCTTTTTCGTTGATTGTAACTGTTCAGAATTAACGTTGTTTTCATGTCGTAAATTTTGTTGCTGATGCCAAAATATTTTATTCTCGGTCGACCGTCCTGAAAACTTCCTTCTGCTTTTTCTAAAAACTGTATCAATATAAATTTACTTTTGCCTCAATATTTGTTTTGCATAAAGCAAGCTCCAGTGTATTAAGGCTTGACCAATCTAATTATTATGCATATTTTTATTTGAAGTAAAGCGTTTGTCCAATGTCTATGAAACTTAGCAGAAAGTTTTTTATCGGTGCTGTTATTGATTCGCCAAAATATTTTGTATCGCATTTTGGTCACGTGACCCTAAAACAACTTATAACGTTTATATCCTTTATTCAAAAATGGGGAACATTTATACTTCAAAATTTTGAAAACGTTTGGCATTAACCCGTTTAGTACAACTGTGCCTATCGAATGCCGCCTTTTAATGTGGTACTCCGTATTTACCTTTTAAGATATTTGGATGTTTATCATGTCACGTGACCTATTTTCCTCAATTGTTCATTGCTCTTAACATGTGGACATGATTAAAAGGCGGCATGACAAAGCCCTTAGAAGGGGTCATCGAATAATCAAGAAACAAGATTGATATAATGTAGCTGAATGTTCCCCATTTTTGAGTAAAAAATATAACTGTTATAAGTTGATTTCGGGTCACGTGACAAGAATGTGGTACGGGATATTTTGGAAAAGTTATAACAATACCGATAACTAACTGCCTGCCAAGTTTCATAGGTCCGGGACAAATGCCTTCCCTTCAAATAAAAATATGCATAATAATTAGGCTGGTCAAGCCTTAATACACTTGAGAGCTAACAAAATCTGTACCTTGCTTAGTTCGCATTTTTGAGCGTTAAAATAGAATTTTCGGTCCTATGCTTCTGTTCAAAGTAGTATATTTTTTAGGTCACCCATCCAGATACTAACCCCACCGGACAATGTTGAGCTTCAGTGAAGTTTTGTATTACAATGCTGTCAGACGCTCAGAGTGCACGCTTAAACTTGTGGTGAAAAGAAGTTGTGAGGGAACTTGAAAATGATCAACATGTCAGCCTAGAAGCCAATGTTTCTCGATTCCCTTTTGTTTTCTCAGGGGGCTATTTACCGAAGACTTTTACCATGGCACTACAATGATACACAATACCAAAACAATATCGTGTACTAGTAGAGCTACATATTACGCAAAGATAACTTAAATCTCCTGGAAGACAGAACGCATCTCACTTGACAAAATGAAATAAAGCGCTGTGTTACTGCACTGCCACACGTAAGCAATGCGTGCCTATATTTTCTAAAGATAACACGACGTTTTTCCTTCTAACAAATGATTAATAGGCTGGTAGCCAGGTTTTTAACCTCAGAAAAAGGTATGTTTTGTTGTATGAACGTGTGAGCCAAAGGGCCTCTGCTGGCACAACTTCTGGGTGACCCCTTAAATGGTCTTAATGACCCCCAACTTGAAAAAAATTGCCATGAACGCTGCAGTTCAATACCACCCAACTCAGTCCCTTCGGTTTTTGAGTAACACGTACCACAGGCAATCCAGTGTACGCCCATGGAGCGTCTAGTTTAACGAAACAAATGTGCTGGCGACTTATCTTCCGTTGCTGAGGTGATTTTACTAAATCCTTGGACATGAATGGAAGGAGAATCGAAAGGGATGAATTTTTCCCAAACAAGGATATGGACAATCCAGAACCGTTTGCATTTGTGCTAACGATGAAATGTCTAAATTGACTTTTGACACAACTGGACAAATTGAAAAGTACAGTGGTTTAACTGTACTGTCACTGAATAATACAGAGCTGAAAGAATACATCTGGGAATTATTTGTGTTTGTTTTGCTTTTGTTAAAAGTAAACATTGGTTATTTTAAATTTTATTGACCCCATTAGACAATCGATTATCTTGTTCTGACCGTTATGATAAATGGATTGGAAAATGTTTCGCCTTAATTAGAGTCGCAAGATTCATGTTTACATATTATAAAAATCTTGTCAGGACGCGAGAAAAAATTAAAATGCCAAATGAATGCCCCAGAAGTATTTTATTGCTGTCTGTTTTGTATCTATTGCTACAATACTCGTCACAAGTGTTGGAACACCCATCCCCGTTTCACCCTTCCTCCAATGTTGATTTCCACAACTACTAGTCGTCGCGCGAAAAATTCTTACACAACATTGAATTGAGGGGAGGGGGATGTTGTATAAGCTACGATCTTGTAACACGATGATTCTGGACCATTCGCTAAGTGTTCCAGCTAAATATGTCTGGTATTGTAGCTTCTTTATTGGATTTGTATTGTTTAATAGTTTGGAATCTCACTTGTTGACCTTTGTAAATATTTTGATATCTATTTAACATTAGATTCCATGTTGCCGTGCGTCTGTTCAGTAATAGATCACAGATGACGTCAAAATGTGCTAAGAACAAAAAAGTGGTACACGAGGCGATAGCCGAGTGTGTCACTGATGTTCTTACCACATTTTGACGTCTTCTGTGATCTATTACGGAACAGACCCACGGCAACATGGAATCTATTTGTTTTATATAATAAAGAATTAAACTTCAAATTACATACTGCACACTAATGCTACAATAGTACACTAAAACTAATAATTGTGAAATAATGGTAACAAACGGATCATTTGGAATCAAATGGAATTAAGAGCATATAAATAATGACACGGAAAAGAGGTGAGCAAAAATACAGTAATTACGTATTGGAAAACAGCAAAAAGATTTAAATCACATGCTGTGCAAGACTAAAGGTCAACATAGATAAATAAACGTAGACAAAAGCTAATTAAATGTTGCAATCACTGCTAAGAACTAAAATCAAGAACAGAAACAGAAAGCTGTATGTAGTTAACTAAACTAAAGGCTAGGCATAAATAAAGGAATAGGGAATTACTGATAACATACCAAGTGTTATTGATAACTACGCATCTGAGAAGACTTGGAAAATGACTGGTCTTAAAGACTGACACTCTTCAGATAAATTAACTGCAGCAACTGAATTTACTGAGTGAATGGTAGCCAATTTATAATGGATTTCAGGGAAACAGAAAAATAACTAAAAACCAAATAAGGCTAGGGAGTAAATTTACTACCCACTAATACAGGATTTACCTAAGGGAAGAACGAGTTTACCACTCCTACACAACAGGAATTAGGTAAGAGAAATGTGTGGGAATGACACAACTACACAAGCAAAATAAGATATGTAAGGAAATAAAGTAATTATGGGTAAACAACCAAATAATAGTAATTAGGATAATGAAGTTGAAAATAAGTGGAATAAAAATAAACACAAAATGAACACAAGTGACCTAGTCACACAAGGTATGGCGTTTATCAAGGTTGAAGATGTGAGTAGGAATTTGATGCAACTTGGAAGTAAACTACCCAAAAAAGAAACGAAAAGGGTTGTGTACCCGAACGTTTTGGCCAGGATTGCAAAACGTACCCACAGAGTTGCAATTGCATGAAGTTCTTTACAAGATAATTAACGACAATATTAAAATCTTGCAGCTTTTTAAATTAGCTAAAATCGCTAATGTCCCAAAGGATATCAATAATTATTTTGCAAAAGAGTGCTCTATTATTTGTACTGAAGACACTGACATCCTTGCCTAATTACGTTATATAAGAATTGATAGCTCTTGCTTCCACAGGCATTCAATAAAGTTGAACAGATTTTGCGCAGATGCTGGAAGCGAAAACAAAATTATTTGCGGACGCTGTTCAAATGGTTTCAACATCTTGCCAACGATTGAACGAACACTTAAGGACGTTCGCGCCCAAAACGTTCCCACGTACAGGTTTTTTTTTAACTTGCCACGCAGAAAGGCAATGATCTACTTTTGCCAAAAAGGCAAAAAAAATGGGTGGTCACTGCGCTCGTTTTCGAGATCATGAGGTGCATTTTTAGAAGACTGCGTTACTTTAAGACGATCTTAGCTTACAACTGTCAACAATAAAAAAGCTACATTAGTGAAATTTAGATCAGGTAAACGCACGCAGTTCAACACAACAAATATAACTTAATTAACCTTTGCAGCTGAGGCCTTTCCTGTGGTGAAATAGACCTTGAAAAACGATACGCATTAGTCTAAGAAAGAAAACTTCGGTCGCACAAGAGCATAAAAGACCAAATATTTGTAACTTCTCACGTACAGATTCTTTTTGCTTTTTGTTAAAATGGACAGAATCAAGAAAGGAAGTGATCTACGGAAAGAAAAATGGGGGTCACCGAGCATTCAAGAGAGTAAAATCGCTGCGAAGTTCTCAAAGCGATTGTCTATTCGCACTGTCACGCCATTGCGTGACATTTCCAAGAAGATCTGGGTCCACAACTATCCCATGATGCCACATACTTTCACGTTCCATTCTTGGGGAAAATGTTTGCGCCTTTAGCATCGTTTTTACCTGCGTGGTCTGCGATGCATGACGTGGGCGTGACATGCGCGAAAAAATGCGCAGTAGCAATGGGCGCGAACGTCCTTAAATTGCGAGGAACTAAGAACAAGAAACCAGTCTCTCCCATCGAGACGACCAGCTGTGAGCATGAATGTGTTCTACAAATCTTAAACGAACTCACGGCTTCAACTCCATCCATAGGCAGCCCTAGTTTGCGTCACTAGAGAGCGTGTAATAATTAATTACTAGTGGGAAGATGACCTTTGAGGGCAAGCGGTATTGGGTTACAGGCAGCCGTTGAGAATTTAAACGCGTTATAAGACTTTGTATGGAAAATAAAATACCGTCGATTATTAAGCCTAAAATAACGCTCAATTTAACATTGATTCAATAAAACGACTAAAACTGACTCACCTCTGGTGTATTCTTGTGCGTTTTGGTGCTTATTTTACAGTTTCGGGAATTCCGTGTTTTCACTGTCCTAAGGCAAAGTCAAGGCAGCACACTAAGATTTCGACCGTAAGGCCGCGATTTTTTCATGCAAAGCTAGAGCCCCATCATTTGCGAACCTCAGTGAATGTTTCGTCGTCAAAAATCCCGACACACTTGGCTGGAAATGAGCATTTTCTGCTTCCGATTCCACGATAGCTGATGATCTTGTGAATGGTCTCGGAGCTTGGGTCCGAGGTCAAATTAACTCCACCCGATGAGGTACAGTCATTTCAGTACAACACTTACCCCATCCACACAGCGGCTCTCTTAGCAATGGAGCTGTTCGAGAAGCCGCTGTGGGGATCGGGTAAATGAAATGACTACCTCATCGGGTGGAGTTAATTTGACCTCGGATCCAAGCTCTGTGACCATTCACAAGATCATCAGCTGTTAAATGCATCAGCTATCAATCAATGGGGGGCGTCCTAGTGCATTTTAAAAATGAAATGAAAATGGAAATTACAAGGAAGTGATGTTTAGAAAATTGTGTTGGATATTGCCTAGCAGAGAAGTCCTCGTGCAAGGAGCCTGGTTGACAGGACGCTTTTTTTTAGTCCCTATAACTGTGATAACTTTTATTTTTATGCACTTTAGCATGTTTTTGCCCCCTTAACACCTCTTGTCCTATCGCAGTTTTTAAATCCCAAGGACGATAGATGGTAATAGCCTTTCCCTGGACACTACAATGAAAAGTTAGCATAATTATTGCTGCGAGCCTTACCGAGGAGCAACACTAATCTCAACAGACCGTGTGGGGCCTGGGCGCTTTTTGAATGCCACAAAGAACTCGATTTTCAGCCAAATTCTTTTCGTTACGGATGATTTTGAGTATATGCAGTCTCTCGGATCAGCGGCAGTAGTTGCGGATATGTGCGTGCTCAGCTCACACGATTGCCTACATGTTGGTGTCATGTTGCTGCTCTTCGGACTCTTTCGAACGGGTATATACTCCATGGGAGAATGCCATGGATGCACCGTAATACTAATACCAAGCTTGGTACTGTATATAAACATCACTTACTAGTCTACACGTTCTTGGGGTAATTGAGCCTACTTAATTGGGGTTCTTGTCCTACTTGAGGTTCTTGGGCTACTCGAGGTTCTTGGCCTACTTAAGGTTGTTGGCCTACTGGAGGTTCGTGGCCTGCTTATGGTTCTTGGCCTACTCGAGGTTCTTGGCCTACTTGAGGTTCTTCTCCTACTCGAGTTTCTTACCCCACTCGAGGTTCTTGACCTACTCGAGGTTCTTGGCCTACTCGAGGTTCTTGGCCTACTCGAGGTTCTTGGCCTACTCGATGTGCTTCTAGGCGTTCTTGAACTATTTGCCTACTCGTGATCCTGTAGCCTTTTTTAATTAATTGCTTGTAGACTTAATATTAAAAATGAGATTAACCAATCTTTTAAATTGACTTAGAGATATAGTCTCTTTTATATCACAGGACAGGTTGTTCCAGAGAACTGTTCCGCTATAACTAAAGCTGTGCGCGGAAAGGGAACAATTAATTTGTTAACAGAGCCCCTCAAGCTTTCAAACTAAGCTGGGTGAAAAAGTACCTTGACAAAGGATTTATCTCCTTAATTCAAAGCATCGGATGTCTTCTTGCAGGAAATTTTACAAGCCTGGTCAAGTATTATCTACGAAGCTAAAAATTCTTCAAAGAAGCAGTTACTGTCACAGAGTCTCTGGTTAAACTATCTCTTTCGCGTCAATAATAAACCAATACACTTTATAGCATGGACAGAATATTGGTCATTTGATGGAAAATGAGAATAGATTTCCATCTTTTTCTGTATTTAAAGAACGCTATAACATAAAGACTACCTTTCTTTCTTTAATGAAAACGATTCTCAGGAAAACACCAATTTTGAAATTTTTCTTGATAAGTTTTTAAAGGCCAAAAATCCAAATAGCCTAGCATATAAAAAAACTTACAGAAATGAAACGAAAGCAGCCCGTTAACAGCCAAACGAAATGGCTTGCGCACTGTATGATAAATAAAAAGAAAATGAACTTACTGACTGGAAGGTGTCTTTCAGACTACCTTTTGAATGTAGTAGAAGATCAAAACTTTGCGTTTTTCAATTTAAAATCCTATACAGGAGGCTAGCCACTAACAGATTCTTTAAAAAGGTGAATTTAAATGAGAGTGATCTTTGCAATTTCTTTTATTTTATTTTGTAATCTTAAAGTATTTGATACAGTAACGACATAATACAACACTTACATACTTAAGAAAAACGTTAGAAATAAAATTACAATATTGCGTCGCAGTGATGAGTGGGGGGGGGGGGGGGGGCTAATTTCCTGTCAATAGGGGGGCCAGATTGGATTAATTACCAAAATTACATAACAATAACAGGAAAAAAAAACGGGGGGGGGGGAAAGGAGAAAACATTCACAGCGCCTGAATTATTTTATGCCTCTTCTTTTTTAATGCTTTCTGCCTTCCTGTTGTGGCTGAAATTTGTTTTTCTAATTGTAAATTACCTATAATCTGATAAAGCTATTCTAATATCGAAGGTTTTGTATTGTTGTACTTACGGTTAAAAATATAGTATATAGCTAGAAGTAGGCAGTGATTAACTAAATTTTCTCCTTTTTCGTCATCAAGACCTAAACACACAGTTTTTCTTAGAACGTGAGAGGTTTGGATCAGGTCAGGAATTTTTTTTATGTTTTTCCAAAAAAACATTTGTAACGGGACAGTCCCAGAACAAGTGAGGATGGATAGGGGAGTCAGGATGGCTTAGTGGTTATCAACAGTGCCTTCCACCTCTGCGACCCGGGTTCAACTCTCGGCCCCGGGATCGTATGTGGCTTGAGTTTCAGTCGATCTCAACCTGACTCCGAGGGTTTTTCTCCGGGTACTCCGGTTTTCCTCCCTCAGCAAAATCGACTCACAGCCTATTCCATCAGGCTGTGCTGCTGTGCTCCGAGGTCATCCATGGGTCGTGTTCAGGAGCCAAGCGCCTAGCCGGCAGCACAGCTCCTTCGGTCCGATCTCGTTGAGCCGCGCCCTTAGCAATTCAGTCTCCGACTGCGAGAAAGGGCGATTAGCAGGTCACGTATTATTAATAAGTGAATTAGGGTTTTCTGAACATTTTGACAGAAACAACAGAAATCGGTGTCAGACAACTTAATTTTTAATTTAGTTAGAATTTGTTGCAATTCTTCTGTGAAGTAACTTGAACTGAAAGTTCCCGAGTTTCGAGCTTGATGTTCAATGTATCTTGAGATTAGCAGTCCCTTAGCCAATTCGCTTGCCTTTTCTCAGGGCAGGTACATTTCTTATCTCTATAGATCTTGTATGCCAGTTGGCTCGCTTTTTTGGAAGAATTTAGCTGTGCCAATACATTTTTTGGGTTTGGGTCGTCTGGCAGCCTCAATTAATGTCTTAAAAACACATTGAATAGCTGAAGCCACTCTGTAATATTCAAGAAAGGAACGGTAGGGCACCATTTATTTCTAAAGCAACTGTAAGTCATTAACTTGGAATCGCTCGTCAAGATATCATTAATATTATGCACACCTGCCTCAAACCAATGCTTATAAGAAAGTCTTGCCAACAATAGCCCTTATTCACGATAGCCGCCATGTTGGTTTTCCAATTGTCATGCAAATTAGCCATATGTTATGCTGGGGGGCAAACATTGGAATAAAGGCAAATTGCGTCGAAATATTGAATTAACATTGCTAAAAGTACATTTTAGAATTTAGAATGAAGTTCCTTTTATAGTAATTTTATATCTTTTGATTGCCTCCGACATTTTGACTTTCTACTTCGTTATCTGCTAATTTTTCAGTAAAAAAAATCTGAGTAACTTGCGTAAGCATTTTATTTTACTACTTGGGTGATAAACATTCAATGAACATGAAACAAATCATCTGTGTGGCTAAGATGTTCGTTATAACCTCTCGAACTTGAGTTGTTTGCCCCCTCAGAAGTGTGTAGCTAATTTGCATGATAACAGCAAATCCAACATGGCGGCTATCGTGAATAAGGTCTATTCTAATCAATGAGTTGTTCCATATGGATTCGGTACCAAACTCCGCTTGTGAAGCAAAAGACTCTTTAAAATTTAAATCTGACCATAGCTCAGTAAGTCTTTGGAGAAGAGTGCTTTACATATCCAGGCTTTTAGCATCTTTTCTTGCCAAATTGCTAGTAAAAGTAATTTACCCCCAGATGTCGAAGAAAGAATTTCCACTTAGACTGGCAGTCATCATTAATATACGTAAGCATCCATGTTATTTTCAGAACCTTATTAAGTACCGTGCCTACTAACTCAAAGGTATGTTTGCCCCGGTTTATGATTATGAAGGAAATGTAAATCTTAACAATTGTTGTTGAAATCCAAAGGTAATTCGTGAATAATATTTGTAAACAGCTTTAAAATACAAAGCAATGTATGGCGTTCTTTCTCAATTTGAAGCTTAATTATCTCTCAAAAATGCATGGTTAGCCCGATTTTCTTTTTGGATGCCAAGAGCACTTACTAAGATCTACTTTTTCCGGATAGTTTTAAACCGCGCAAAAATATCCTTGTATCAGTAAGCATCACCGATAGGAACTCGATTATCTCGAGATGCGCAGAACGTATGCGCAATAAGAATAGTAGGCACCGTCCTTAAATTGTGTAGTGTAGGGGAAACAGAGACGTAGTCAAGTGTTTTCCCTGTTCCTTG
>NC_090872.1:3810614-3818114 GCF_036669935.1 Montipora foliosa | reverse complement strand
CTTTGTTCACTTGTAAATAGCCGTAATTCAGCCCTTGGCTGCAATGGTTTTATTTAATAAAGCTATCTATCTATCATAAACACTATCTTGATTTTAGAAAGGAATTCTAATTTTTACCACTATCTTTACCTTTCAAAATATTTTTTCAGAAAAGCGTTGCTTCTACTCCTTTCGTGGTAGGAGCAGCCGAACATGAGCGACCTGACCAAAAACATGATGCGGCCTCGGTGTGGATGGAAGACATTGAATTAAACAAATTTAAAGTGTGCATGTTTACGCGAGATGCAGAACTGTGGTGGACAACACAAGAAAAAAGTGGTAAGTAATGCTACATCCATTACCTGCTGAAAATTTCAAAAGATAGAGAATAAATGTAATTCCGAGTAAATGAATTGTGTCTGTAATACATTTAGAAACATTTACTTATTATATTTCGATATAAATCTATATCATCTTCAGACTGAGGTGGCCAACAAGTAGCAGAGATTTAAATACTATAGATGGTATATTAGCATAATTAAGCGCGTGAAAATCGAAAACAAAGACGATACCTTGATCAATTAATCAATTTTGCCTTTCACTCCTCCCGAAGCATAGGCCACCAATAATAACTCTCCAGTCTCCTCTGTCCTGAGCTATCATCCTTTCAAGTTGTTTCCATGTGTGTCCAGTCCTTATAATGTCCTTTTCAAGCTCACGCCGCCAGGTGTTCCGTGGTCTCCCTCTGTTTCCTTGACCTTGGGGGTGCCAGTTTAGGGCTTGACGGCCAATGCTACCGAGGTGGTTTGCGAAGCGTATGGCCAAGCCATCTCCATCTTCTTTCGTCAAATATCCTCTTCCACTGGCGTTTGCTGCGTCCTTGCCCATAGGTTCTCATTGCTGATAGTCTCTGGCCAATGGATTTTTAGAATTCTACGTATGCACTGATTAATAAAGATCTGGATCCTGAGGATCAATGCAGGCACTGATGAGCCAGTCAAAATTGAGGGGGAGGAACTGGGGGAAGTTGAGTCTTTTACCTTTTGGGTAGTGTAATGGACAAAAGTGGGGGAACAAACGCAGATATGAAAACTAGGATCGGTAAGGCACGATCAGCATTTAAGATGCTAAAAAAGGCCTGGAGCTCCAGAGTAATTGGTGCAACCACCAAGGTACGTTTGTTTAACTCAAGAACATCCAGACGATACTTTGAAGAGTATAGGCAAAGTTCTCTACTGGCTTTTAAAACAATGTTCAAAGAAGGTGCTGAACGCTTGATGTGGTAAGCTTCTTTGTATAGTAATAGATTCCAGTTATCACGCCACGCACGCTCGAATAAAACAGAAGACCACAAAATTATGCTTCTTCACAAACACTGAAGACAAAACGCCGCCATTAAGTCAATTTAATGTTGTATATGAATTCACTTGCCCCAGTTGCAATTCTTTGTACATCTGCAAAACGAACAAAACCCTGTTTATCCCCACACAAGAACATGCGCGTACGGACAAAGAAAGCGCTATATACAAACACCTGCGCAATTGTGACCTGATCAAACACATACAAGGTTTATACAACTTACCGGACATTAATATCAATGAGAATAACCCACCTTCTGCTGCAATGAACAAAGAATTTCTCACCCAAACCGTACGTGGTAACACAAAAATAATAGACCGCGATGATAACTGGAATCTATTACTATACAAAGAAGCTTAATTACCACATCAAGCGTTCAGCACCTTCTTTGAACATTGGTTTAAAAGCCAGTAGAGAACTTTCCCTATTCTCTTGATAGTACCGTCTTTGTTTTGCATTTTCACGTGCTTAATAATGCTAATGTACTATCTATAGTATTAAATCTCTGCTACTTGTTGGTTACCTCAGTCTGCAGATGATATAGATTTATTTCGAAATATAATAAGTAAACGTTTCTCTGCATTTGTTGCCTGTATTACAGACACAATGCATTTACTCCGATTTATATTTATTCTCTAAGTAATGCCTTTGTTTATCCTGCTCGAGTATTAAATAAGAAACTAAAACAAGAAACGTATCAACTCAACATCAGCACAACTACGTAAACAGTCATTCGCACATGCGCCTTTAAAAGCCCCCAAGTTTAGATTCTTCGCACAATCGCTCTCTAAAGATTCTTTCCTTAACGATTTACTGTGATCCCAAAATCGAAGTTTCAATCCATACACGACTTGGTCCGGATCCTTGTCAGCCTGTACTTCAAGTTGTAATTGTAAATAATGCTGACATCTATATATTTGGCAGAACTGGTTTGCGTATAAAGATCTGCCAGACAATCTTCTTTCCCAACAACACAAACTCGCATTCCTCAATTACTAAGCCTCGTCTTCAAGATCACAACGCTTTTTACCAGGTTATACCGTTTCATCTTTAAAACTTCGTTATACTTTAAAAGGCAAATTACGGGATGCAATGACCACTGATGACAACTGTTCATTTCAGAATTTAAAGTTCCCAGAAGCCTATTATTCTGCGCCCACAATCATTGTGTCAGCCGCCCATAAGAAAACTGCTCTCACCATGCCACCAGAGTACAACAGCGTTGTCACATGGGTCGAGGTACGTAAATAAGAGATTTCGAATGGACCCTTCAACCATCGACTGTTAAAAAACTATCTTTGTTGGCCAAAAAAAAAATATTTTCCTCGACTCTCGAATTCCAATCAAATTATGCCCACAGCATGCGAACTTGTATAAGACCATGAGTACAGATTCAGCCATTTGGAGCTAAGTTAGCCATACAGTGATGTAAAGAGTAGCTGACAACAGCACCAAGCAATGTTCCTAAACGAAACATTCCACAAAATCAGGGGCACTCAACGGGAATATAGTTCAAAACAACTTAAACATAGCATTGTCAAACGTATTTTAGTATTTAAACGGTAGATATAAGCATATTTTTATCCCCTAAAAACTTTTTGTCTGTTCGGATTTCCTAGCTGAAAGTCTAGTGATCCGAAAATTGTAGGAATTAAAACTTACGTTTCCGAAATTTTCAGCCAGAAAAAAGACTCCCGAAAATTCTAGCTGACCTTTTTAGGGTAAAAATCCCGTTAAAAACGGGCAGTTATACCATTTTTTAGATGTTCGAAAATCCTAGGACAGGCAGGCAAGCAAGAAATTTTACAACAAATGTTCCGAAAATTGTAGATCTCAAACCGTCTTCCGAACAGATATTTTCCGAAAATTGACGTTGGGTGCCCCTGACAAAATAACATCCCCTGACTATCGTCTATTTTCAGCAAATCAACACTTCCAACTGCTCCGTCTGGAAAAAACTAAACAACCTCGTCGCTGGTCATGACCCAGATGGCTATGATCCTGTTGACGTTATTCTTACTCGCCGATATTTCCGAAAAACGCGGCGGCATTTACAATCCACTTAAACTCTGCGCAAACGCTTTTAGCGATAACTTTGTCATCGCCCTGAGTATTTCTCTAAATGTTGATATATAGCCCAGCCATTCAACTCACCCGACGTTCATCCATGACCTAAACCAATAAAGTATTTCTAATAACGTAAGGAGCATCAAGCTGTTTAACACTTCCTGTTTCTTCCTTTAAAAGAACGACGATTTCCCTTCAAGTTTGCTTGATTCGCCTTGCCCTTTCTGGATCTTTTTCCCGATTCAGCTTCTTCATGTCACATTCCCTTAACAAGACAAACTCCTCCGCCTTAGAACGTTTCAGTTGTCTCATTTAAGTAAACAACTCAAATTTGGCAAACATAATTTGCTCTCCTTAAAATATTGTTCTTTTTTTCTTCAGGAGCACCAGAACACATGTGCAGTGGTGCCACAGCGCTTGGAGTTACCAATCAAAGCATTATTCATGACAGCCAAATGACCGCCTCCTCTCAGCTTTAACCTAATACTCAAGCCAGTTACGGTCGCCTTTAGCAACGATAAAAGAGGAATTGGATGATGCGCATAAACAGCCAACAACACCAACCACTGGCTTCAAGTTGACCAGGATAAAACGTTTCATATTTGCTCCCTGTTTGTCCATGCAAGGAGAGGTCAATGCTTCTAGATGGGTTACAGACTTTCAGCTGTGTTACTCGACCGACGAAAATACTTGGAAAGCTCATATGGACACAAATGGCGCTCAAGTGGTGAGATAATCAATTTATCAACTTCAAATGCTCAACACGCTCAGGTAGTGATAGTTAGAATACTGACCGCAAATAAAAGAATTAATTGTAGCGCACGCAGCAATTTGCCCAACCTCTTTACTTGCCTTGGCGTCGTCAACCACCCTACATTAAACCTTCAACAAACGAAAACACAACTCACAGTATTTCAGCAGTCCTACAATCTGCATTAAACGTTGGTTAAAGTACTGTTTTAGTCCTCAGCAAATCCCAAATAAAACTTCACTGCCCTATAAAAATTACAAGACTTGCTCCCTCCTTCCGGTCCTTATTAGCATCATGATTACAGCAAAGTCCAAGTCAGCTTCAAATGGGCGTTTCCGCAAAAGATCAAATTTAACTGAGAAGCTTGATGTTAGCTTATTACTTCCCTGCTATCTACAGATACTAGCAATTTCTAAGGGAAAGAAGGACGAGATGAAATTGTATAATTTTGATACTTATATCGCAAGCAGCGTTCTCTCGGTTCACGTAAATTCGAGACTAAATCTCTCTAAAGCTGTCATCTTTCCTTCAATTGCTACTGTCCATACGCATTCCCAAATGCTTCCAACATTAAAAAGCATCGTTTATAAAAAGTACCGTCACTTTGCTTCTTTCCTCACCTTGTTTGACAACTTCATACTTAATTTTTCTCCCCGTGTATTGATTAAACCCTTTGGTAATAAATCCTGATGGTATTCATGCTAATCAAAGTGCCTTCATTCATACTGAAGGAATTCCACCGTATTGATGTTAAATCAAGCTCAACTATTACAACCCACACGTTGCCAGTAGCCATCTCTGCCAGATTTGTTCCAACCAAGCAATACTACTGGAACTGTTTGAGAATGGAAATCAACGGCAAGTATAACTTCCTTACAAGAGAACAGCAGCCTACGTAGCCAGCTCAAAAAGGAGAAAAAAAGGAAAGCCGTGCAAACAAGAAACAAACAAGAAAGCATTAGGCCTTTTTTATTATACCGGAATATGTTCAAAATTCCAAAATTCACCACCAAGCGTCGTTTGCAAAAGGTTATTCACTTCATCTGGACATACGATACAGTTCACACGTGGGTTCTTTACAAGCTCAAGTTGATTTTCGAATTCGAGGCTTGGTGGTGAAATTAGCTAGTCAGACGTCATCACGCATCAGGGCTATTCCCCTTTAACCCTTCCTACGCGAACTAAACGAATAATTTCTATCATTACAAATGATATTTTTCTTAAAAGGTTACATTACTGTAAAACAAAACGCCGACCTTGTGTTTAGCCCTTAAAATAACAGTCTAATTTTCATCCTTGTTTTCTAATCAGGCTACTAGAATGAAGCAGGATCCATCTCGATCGACTGTCCATAGACTGAAGGAAACAAGCATTTTTGAAGTTCTAACCTTAAAACCAATCAAATTTTATGAAGAAAATAAAAAGAATCGTTTTATTTTTGTGGGTGAAAATTCTATACAATACAAACTCTTTCCCTTGCATACCTTGTCACACGTATTTATGCTTAGAACATTTTTCAAGGAAAACAACTACTGGCATTCATGTTTTCTGGATAAAATTGAACTGGTGAATTTACCCTAAAAAGGAGACCTTGAATCAAAATGAAACCTTTTGCATTACCAACTGCAAATGTCACATTTCTATTTAAACCCCCCAAAAAAATGAGTTTCTAGTAGACCGTCCAACATTACTATAACAGTCTATTCCAAAGTTTGTTGACGCTAAGTCAACCTTCCTAGTTACATCTTAGCTTTTCCATATTCATCATTAAACTGTATAACCTAATCCCCGCTCACCAGAAAGAGTTGTTGCCATTGTGTTGTGCATGAACCGTTATATTTTAAAGACAGCATTCTCTGACAAACATAAAGTTACCCGTTTGATTATTTTGAGTGCAAGAACAAACAACAATCTCGGTTTGATCTATCAAGAGATTAGCGATCCAAAGTAGAAATGGGCGTTCAAAAATGTCAAATACATTTGCACACCGTTCAGAACCATTGGCACTGCTGATTGATTAGGGACCTTATACAAGGACGACGCCAAAGCCAAGGAGAACGTTGTCTAAAAATATTATTTCCCGTTATTGTAATAATTTCGCGATAACTCCAAGTCGTTGGGAATGGGAAATGTTTGTCAACATTTCGGGAATAAAATTGGCATGAATGGTGTAGTTGTTTGGGAAGAAAATTAAAAATATTTCGTCAGGTTCTCACGTCATCTACACAATTTTAAAATTAGTCACTTCACGTTGTTGTCAGGACGAGAGAGAGGACGACAAAGAAATGTACCAAAATGCAAAAGGCATGTGCAGGCCGTACAGAGCCTTTGTTTTTGTTCATTCCAGGCAATTGGGTGACTTAATTCGGAGGACTGGGGAGAACAATTTTGAAGCCGTATCCCACAACCGCGCGCGGCCTTTTTTTCGAATTCAACATGGCAGAGGCGAGGTTAGATATCGTCGGGTCTTCTTGAATTTTCATTCAGTAACAGGAAATGTGGTAGACACGGAATGATCTGTTGAGTTTTGGCGATGCAATTACTGCAGGGAGTCACGTTGGAAACAACACCTAAGGCTGCGAGCGTTTGTGGGATACGGCGTGAAAATTTTTCTTCCCAGTTCTCCGAATTACCTCACTTGATTCACCTGGGTTAAGTCTCTTGTTTTGCGCAGTTTCCGTAGCCCGTCGTCGTCGCCCTATCGTAAGGTCGCTACTATGAAGCTTACGTAAGCACGACGTCTACCAGCGCGTCATAAAACAATGGACTTTATGCTGGAACAAAACAAAGGCTCCTCACGCCCCGAACGTGTGTTTCACACTTTCATACATTTCTTTGCCGTTCTCGTCCTAACGACGACGTGAAATGACCAAATTTGAAGTCGTGTAGAGGACGTCGGTACCTGACAATAAATTTTCAAGTTTTCTCTCCTTAATAACATACAGGGCAATGGCATAGGGCGTTACTCGTTAATATTGGTAATTGTCCCGGGCAAAATTACTTAAAGTCATTAGCAACATTGAAGAAATTGTTTTGGGGCTGTTTTTCAAACAATGCTGTCTGGTTTCGAAGCGGTGAGTCATGAATTTATTCAAAAACTGAGACAAATGAGCGAAGATATGAAAACACTAAAAAAAGCACATAACACTGGAAAAACGTTTTTGTGTAGTGGGCGAATGAGAGAAAGCAGGAAAAAATTGCAAAACCCTTGACTCGGGGGACGAGCGAGAGCAACAAATGCGTGTACTATCGGGTCTAAAAATCACTCGCCTTCGCCTCGCGGGTTTAACCTCGATAAAACACCCATGCACCGCCATGTTGGTGGAGGAAAACAAAAGATCTCT
>NC_090872.1:3795614-3803114 GCF_036669935.1 Montipora foliosa | reverse complement strand
TGAATCATCCAGCTTGATCTCGTAAACACCATCCATGCATCCTAACCCCTGAAACAAGCTAGGGAACATCTTCTCGTAGTTGCTGTTCTTGGCGTCAACAGCAGAGATTCTAGCAATTGTCCCGAGCCGGCTACACGCACTTCTTCCCAACAAGGACTGCTCAAGACCAGGAACCACATAAATTTCGGCAGCACAGCATTGCAGGTTATGCGTAAGGGATGCTGTAAATTTACCTTTGCAGAACAGTGGTACTTTGCAAGGGCCATACAATTTCTTATCAGGCGGAAGAAGCTTCCCCTGAACTGACAAAAGATCATGAGTCTTTTCTGAAATGACAGAAACATCAGCCCCACTGTCAAGCTTGAAACTAACTGGGTCACCATTTACCAGAATTTCAGCTCTCCAGGGATTTGCACGCACGCTGTCTTCACTGATCTCCCCGAGAAACACACTGGTGTCTAGCTCTTCAGAAAACTGATCCTCGGTTACAACTTCTCCAACCTGCTGGGACAGGCAAACTCGGGCATAATGTCCTTTCTTGGAACATTTAAAACAAACAGAATTAATGGCAGGGCAATTTCCTCTAGAGTGATCTGCAGATGATCCACATCGTAAACAGCTACTGGGTTTTGACTTATCTCTAGCACAAGCGACACCTCCACTTTTCTTTGGTGGAAACTTCTCTGACTTTGCTCTGAATTTGGCTCCAATCGCATCGATTTCGGTGGACATCGACCGCTGACCACTTCTAATGACGTCTTGTTGTTTCTTGACTGACTCGCTTTCCCTGGCCATTTTAACAGCTTTTTCAAGAGTCAAAGTCGATTCCAACTGCATTTTTTCACTTAGAGTAGCATCCTTAACTCCAACAACAATACGATCTCGAATCATTTCTTCTTTCAAGGCGCCAAAGTTGCAATGCTCGGCCAAACAATGAAGCGACGTGATGAATTCCTCAGCAGTTTCGTCAGCTTGGGTTCGCTGGTTGAATTTCGCTCGCTCATAAATGACATTTCTCCTAACCAGGAAATACTGGTCGAACTTTTCCTTTACCTTGTCGTACTTTAGTCTGTCTCCCTCATCGCCAAACATAAATGTAGTCATAACATCGTCGGCGGCATCGCCCATGGCGTAGAGCAATGTGTTTACTTGAACTTCTTCGCTTTTCTTGTGTAGATCACACGCCATCCGATATCTACCAAACCGACGAATCCATTTCTCCCACTCGTCTGGCTTTTTGAAATCGAACATTTCGGGTGCAGTAATTTTGTTAGCCATGATTTCTCCGGAACAGTAGTACACTTACTTCCCGGGTTTCGTCGGCTGTCGCAGCGAATAATTTCTTACGTTCTCTTTTGAAAATATGTAGCGTCGCTCGAATGACCTCGAAGAACTCTCCCGTATTTTCTTCTGAGAGCCTCGGCTATCCAGCTTCTGACACCATGTTGAGTGAATTATCGGCGAGGTAAACTAAAAGCAACACGACGCCATTC
Organism: Montipora foliosa; assembly: GCF_036669935.1. Taxonomy (NCBI): domain Eukaryota; kingdom Metazoa; phylum Cnidaria; class Anthozoa; order Scleractinia; family Acroporidae; genus Montipora; species Montipora foliosa. The sequence goes on along the minus strand of NC_090872.1, from coordinate 3,801,621 downwards.
ATTTATGAACTCAAGTGTCTTTACTCCCAGTCACGTGATCAGGTACAAAGTACAAACTATGACGATTTCAACATCACAACAGGTTACGTTTATACAAACGTTTGTATAAACGTGAAAGAGACATTTCTGCGGAAATTACTTGAAAAATTAATACAACCATGTTTCAGACTAAAAACTTGAAACGGGAAAATCCTTATTATTTAGCTCTGTTAAAAACAATGGTAAATCAAAGGGTGTTGTCAAAATACTGTGGGAAAAATTTTCACCATGGACATTACATCTGTATACACAGTCATTCCTAATAGGGAAGGTCTTCAAGCACTTAAACACTTTTTCGATCAACGCACTGTCAAAGAACCTAGCTCGGAAACGCTCCTCCGCCTTGCCGAACTAGTTTTAACACTTAATTGTTTTTCATTCGCCGGCAACTATTACAAACAAATTAATGGTGTAGCGATGGGCACAAGAATGGGACCTAGCTATGCCAATCTTTTTGTAGGATATGTTGAACACCAATTTTTTAATCAGTACAACGGCCCCAAACCTGAACTCTACGGCCGCTACATCGACGACTGCATCGGCACTATTTCATCCAGCAGAGAAGAACTCGATCAATTTATCACTTCCGTCAACTCTTTTCATCCGGCTCTTAAATAAACCTGGGAAATTTCGGAAACTTCATTGGCTTTCCTAGATATCAAAGGTTCTATTAGAGGCAACGTGCTATGTACTAGTGTGCACTACAAACCTACTGATTCACACAGTTATTTGTTGTATTCATCGTCACATCCATCACATGTCAAGAACTCCATTCCTTATTCTCAATTTCTTAGACTTCGACGTCTGAGTGATGACTCCGATTTTTCCAGCAAATCAGAGGATATGTGCCAGTTCTTCGAAAAACGTGGCTATCCTTTCTCTGTGGTCAAAGCGGGCCATCATCGCGCCCAACAATTTGATCGGCAGTCATCACTACAAACGTCACAAAAAGATAAGAATGACAGAATTCCATTCACCCTCACTTTCCATCCTCATAATCACGCAGTCAAAAGCATCATTCTTAGTAATTTTAAATTACTCCAAAATGATCCCGAGACTGGTAGAATCTTTTCGAAACCTCCACTTATTTCATTCAAACGCGACAAAAACGTAGGCAACTTTTTAGTTAGAAGCGCGCTCAAAACTAACGAGCAACCCGGCACTTTCAAATGCGCGCGCTCACGATGCAAAACTTGTCTTTTCATTTTTAACACTAGCAAGATATCGGGACCTAAGCGATCTGTTAAGATCTCCGATCGTTTCACATGTACCTCCGCAAATGTCATTTATTGCATAACCTGTACGTTATGCAATAAATTATACATTGGTGAGACAGGTAGACGACTAGGTGACCGATTCCGCGAACACCTTCGCGATGTTGAAAAGAATGACAAGGATGCATCTAAGCCAGTCGCTCGCCATTTTAATCTGCTTAACCACTCCAAAAAACACATGGCTATCTGCGGCCTTTACCTACATCTAGGTACGACAGAAAGCCGCGAGAATCTGGAACAAAAATTCATCTTTCAAATCGGCACCCTTAATCCTCACGGTATTAACGAACGCTTTTCATTTAACTAATATTTCCTGTTTTTCACGTTGCCATGTTACCACCAATAGCGTAGCTCCTACTCTACTATAAAAACTACACGTAACCCATAATCCCGCGATTCGCTCTGACGAAGGGCTAACGCTCGAAACGTCAGCTTTTGGAATCTCTGTACGGTGGCCAATTTACATTATCAACTCCGTTGATAAAACCAAATTTTTGTATACTACTTCCCCACCGACGCAGCACAACAGTTTCTTCAGAAACTACAGCTTCATTCGTATGGTCGAAATAGCCGAGATATTTAGTCGGGAAAAGTCAGAAGTTGACATTCTTTTACTGAATTCTGCGGGATAGAGTACGTGGCAATGGCCTTCTTCACTTTAGGGTCTTAATGATGGAATCTGCAACCTGCAGTTCTTCGTTTCTGATCTGCGCACCGCTTTGGCGTTCTTACGGCATTCCACCTTTGTGCACGTGTTTCCTCATTGGGAAGAATGAGGAAGGCCTGACATTTTTTTAGCTGAATGAGTTCTCCCCGTTGACTTAACGAGGTACAAATTCAGGCTGAATCTTTGGATTGTCAAAATGATACTCTGACTAATATTCCGTTTTATCAGATAAGGTTTTTCTGAGTTTTTTGTAGTTTGTCTTTTGTGAGATATGGTTGCTGACCGTAAGAAGTATAAAGCTTACTTAAAAGCACCTCTAACGTGCGCAGTAGCGCGGGCACATTGATAAAATGGCGGATTTTTATTGGCGCCAAGCTTAATCCGCCAAGGAATGGTTATTTTCTTAGTCCTGGACGAGTACAGTGACCCCCATTTTTTATTTCATATATTTGTAGCCTGCGTAACAAGCGTATCTGTTCGAAAGAATAGCTTCAAAACGATTTTCTACAAACTGGCCGCGCGAAAGTTGGGGCAAGAGACTGAGGGAAAGCTTGGAAGAAGACCCCCTATTTTTGAAAAACCCGTTCGTCCACGAACGGGGGCTTCTGATTGGTGCGGCACAGTCACAATGATTGACACCGTGACAATGGGAAAGCCCTGTAAAAACACCCTGATAAGTAATCAGAAGGACAAGATGAAACTTCTGCAAAGTTTAAAAACGTTCTGTCTGGCGAATTCAGAGCCACCTTAATTCTGTGGCTCTGAATCCACTAGACAGATTAACGTTGCAGGACGTTTCATCTTGCCCTTCTGATTACTTTTCAGAAATAAAAAATGGGGGTCACCTTGTTCATTTTTGAGATATACGCAACTAAAGACAAAATAAAGGATGTTTTTACGGGGCTTCCCTGTTGCCAAGGTGGCGTGTTATGTCACAATAATGACTGCATCTTATTCAGCAATAATCCGTGTTTCATTTGGTACCACAATATTGCAAATACATGATACAGCGTTGTAGCGCTGATCCTTCCAATTAGAGCGTTATTTGGAAGCGTTGAGACTGTTTTGAGCCACCTTAATTTTTCAGATGTTTGTCATGATTTGCGGAGTTCGAAATAAAAGAAAACGAAGAACAGGCTTCTCGAGTATCATCATGATTTCCAGTACAAAGCGCCATACGCGATCAAGTAAGTGGTTGAGGTAGATTCTGTGAGAATGACAGCCTGTGGTTTAAACGAAAGTCTGGACTGCTTGGACGATATCCATCAAGGAAAATTCAACATTATTTACGCGTCAGCTGAAGCCGCTATGGAAAAGCGTTTCCATAATTCACTAAAAGCAAAAGATTCGTGATTTACCAAAACTTTGGCAGCGCTTATTGTCGACGCAAAGTTTGGACTGGACTGAAGTAAGCTTTTCGTTTGCTTGAAATAGATACTTTATATTTACGCAGGATGAATTTATAAAATGCCTGCGAACGATCAAAATCCATATCTGTTTCAGGATCAAGGAAATAAACTGTATTGTAGTCGTCAAATTCTCTGCTTAACTTGCCCAATGTAAGCTTGAGCCCTTTATCATGAACTGAAACTAGATGAAGACAATTACACAGCTCCCCGGTTAAATCTTCTTTTATTGTGAGAAGAAAGCGGTCCTTTGCACAGTCACGCGATTTTTTTAAAAAAGTATTTTTACTTGCTATTTCATCTACGATTTCGTGATGCTTTGACAAAAAACCGACTGAAGATTATCAAACTAGCGAGTAGGTTTCCTGTGATTTCCAGGAAAATCTAATAGTACGATTCATTAATTTCGTCAACCACTTTGCACCAAGAAATAGCCAATAAGTCGCACTGAAATCGCCGCTAGTAAAAATCGCAACTAAAACTTCTTGAATGGTTTCATGGTCTGCTTTGGTTCGAACTCTGTACGAGTTATGTTCCTAAACACGTTACACGTTCTGAAAATTGGCTGTTATCTTCGATGGTTTAAAAAAATTCTCGTAAGAAACATAACCATTCTTACCCTGCTGAGAAGCTGCCGTTACAAATTTAACTCTAAAATCGCACTGACAAATTCTGCAATGATCGCTCAGTGTCTCCTCGGTGCCTCGGTTTGTTTTGACGGAAGTCAACATGTGTTTACAAGGTTGTCCGTGATTGGCTAATTTGTTGATAAGACGTCAATCAGCGCATGTCAAGGAAAGGTGGGCGTTTTTCAAAAATAGGGGGTCTTCTTGTAAGCGTTCCCTCAGTCTCTTGTCCCAACTTTCGCGCGGCCAGTTTGCAGAAAATCGTTTGGGTTCTCTTCTTTCGAACAGGAACGCTTGCTACACAGGCTGCTATTTTCGTTGAGAATGGTGTCTTCGTGGAGTGGTAAAAAAATCAGCAAAAACCCATGGCCATTTTTTTGGCAATTTCATAAAATTGTACAGAAGGAGCCATTACGAGTCGAACAGCCCACGCTCAAGTTAAATCTCTTTTGGAGTGATAAGTAATCCCAAAGCCATTAAAGTACATTTTTTCAGGTACGTAAGTGAATTTACCATAGAATGACACTACGCTCCTCTTTATATCATGGATTGCATGAGCTAAATTTGTCCAACATCGGGGATGCACTGCAATTGTCAAAGTGGCTAAAATAGCCGCATTTGTCAGCCTCGTACCACGATTTTGTTGAACGATGTTGACTGCTGGGGCGGGCAAACGGGTTCATCTTCGATTCAAATTCAATTCAACATGTTGCAACACGGTTGAAAGGGGGGTGGGGTGGGGGGCAAAGGTTACAACGTCGCTGTTCAACAAAATGCTGAGAGGGCCTTTAAACTCTCTTTTTAGAGGGTCATCGCAAAGAAGTGGAGATAGGAAGGAAAAACGTCACGGAAAGAGAGCGGAGGCTACACTTAATTCACCTGCCGAGGTAAAACTACGCTCTCACTGATAGTGCTAGTACTTTTTGTGGCATTATTTGGCTTCGCGAGCATTTTTTTTTTCCGACTGATTATTTGTATAATTTTGTGTTAAAAAGCACAATCTAACTTTATTTATGTCGTCCAAAGCCGCATTTTGCCCTCATTTTAGTCAAAGGAGCCGAGCCTGGGGAATAGGTTTGATAGGTCAGCGGTTGCCTTCTAGAGCCCAGTCCATCACACTCGTTCCAAGAAGGCGTCATCCACGTTGTCATCGAGGAACAATGGAAGTCAGCCAGCCAAGGCAGAGATAGCTCGAGAGCGTACTCTGCCATCAATCAGACTAGGGGGAACTGTGATGCAAAAAACATAATCATACATGATCGGATTCCGCAATATCCAGGAGAAGAACTATCAATCAAAGACGGGAAGTTGTTTTGTCTGGCATGCCGCGAAATAGTGTCTACAAAGAAAAGTTGTAATTACACACTTGGCTACAAAGAAACATGGAAATGGTAAAGACAAACTGAAGAAGTCTAAGCTGAAGGATCAGACGATTATTGAGTCTTTTAGAGCGGGGGACAGGACAGAGACAGACAGCACTCTACTCATAACTGAACGGGCCTTCCGACTCGAAGAGGTGGAAGAATTTCTGAGGGCTGGCATCCCAATTGGGAAAATCGACATGCTATGGTCCCTCTTAGAGAAGAATGGCCAACGTTGTTATGATATCTAGATCTTTCTAAAGTTTCCTTACCTTTTCTTGTTGTTCCAGAACGTTCTAGAAACGAAGTTGTCAATTTCTATAATTAAGTTAATGGTCACGAGTTCGCTATTAATAGCCTGTTTACATAAGACTTGTTGTTGTCCAGAAGTTTCAGATTTACGCGAGCGAGCTCAAGTTAAGTGAGAAGTTCTAGCTAATGTTGTTGTTGTTATTGAATCGAAGTTGTACCTACTGGTTACTGCCTGTACATGTCCTCATGGTAAACGTCTCAACTGGACTGATTAAACCTGTTGTAGTTGTTGCGTGATCTGATCGTCTCTCTCAGCTTTGAAAAACAACCGACGAAAACAAAACTTGGTGTCAGAAGTTCTGGATACAATTCACGACCTCTG
>NC_090872.1:3783114-3790614 GCF_036669935.1 Montipora foliosa | reverse complement strand
TGTTATTGAATCGAAGTTGTACCTACTGGTTACTGCCTGTACATGTCCTCATGGTAAACGTCTCAATTGGACTGATTAAACCTGTTGTAGTTGTTGCGTGATCTGATCGTCTCTCTGAGCTTTGAAAAACAACCGACGAAAACAAAACTAACGTCTTACAGCAAGTGCTCATCTCCGGTCAGCATGTATCAATTGTTTTCAAGCAGGAAGTCGAAAGGCCAAAAAATGAATTGACTTTGCCTGGTCAGACTGGTATGACAAGAGATGTTTCGATGATTTTTGACGGAAGTATACGACAAGGAGAAGCAATTGCTGTGATCGTGCGTTTCCGTGACGATAATTGGTCGATTATTCAACGTCTCGTCAGAATTGATATATGTTCCACATCAGTAAATGGGGACAGGACGGAGAAAGACAGCAGTCTACCCATAACTGAACGGGCCTCTTGATGAATAAATAAGTTTTGTACCTATGAGAAAAACAAACTTGCAATACACTGTAACTTTAATTACATCTAACAGTTATTTACCAAAGGCAAAGTGAGTGTACATCTGAGACGAATAATTGTGTGAGTATAACTTCAGAGCTGAACACCAGACAACTGATAATCGACACAGAGAATAATTGATAACCGACACAGTTTAATTTTTGTTGTAAAGGTCACGAGTACCTGCGGGAGCCCTGCCATTTTGTTTTGCTTTACATTCACCAGCTAGTGCGGTGAATATTAAAATCAAATTATTATTTCTATAGGAAACCACCCAACCAATCAGATTGCTTGAAACTCTTTCATGGTTCATCTCCAAAATTCTGCTATTTATTATGGTTACTGTTATTCCAGCCCAACATCTTAAAGCCTTAGTGGCATCCAGACCTAGTCATTTGACACTGTCATATAGCAACTAAAAATTGTGAAATTGCGCGGAGATACAAAATTTCTCTTTGAGTATCGAAAAATATTTGAGTGAAATATTTTTCAACACGAGAAGAAAAATCTCGTATCTCCAAGCGGCCATGTAAATATTCTATTTGTTATATAAACACCAATGAAATACTAAATCATTTCACGAAAGGCATAGAAAGGCCAGATTTTCATATGTAACCATAGCAACAGTGATCTTTTCAGGTGTGATATGTTTTCGCGTGAAAGCTCACATGTTTATATAATAATAATTATTTTTATTACAGTTACGGTTACTGATTTTGGAAAAAAAATATGAAGACTTTGATCAGTTGATATTTCTGTGACTTAATTACAATAACCAATTTAAGTTGTGTAAGGTTGCCTTAAGTCGTCTTTATAAGTAGCCTGGTTTTTTGAGCAATTTTTTTCGTAAGTCGCCTTAAGTTACAGCGACTTAAGGTCCCACATTAGGCCTAAATTTGACTATTTAAGTCAACTGGCAGGCGGAAACGACAGGGTATTCCTTGTCATAAACGAGTGAAAATTCTGATATTATGACTTGTAGTTTCCTGGGGAGTTAACCGTTTCCCATAAACATAAGCCGAAATCTCTCAAATGTCGAAAAACACTTATCTCTATAACGTTTGTTTTTTATCAAACCATGACCGCAAATTTGGCGAAAATTTGTGAGACTAAGGAAAATATTTTCTAATGCAACAGTGGATGTTTAAGGTGTAATGTACCCGTGGGATAGATGCCATGGAAACTAATTGCTTGGCGAAGGGCGAGATCACAACTGAAAGTCCTAAGCAAGATTCGAACCTACGACCACCTCCTCCATAACACCGCTCAGATGCTCAACCCATTGAGCTACAAGAACTCCCTTGGGAGCGAGGTCGTTTAATTAACTTGGTCTTGTATGGGCAAGGTCTGCGCAAAGTCATGAGCATACAAATTTTCAAATGCAACTACAGATGTTTCAGGATGGGTTTACCATCCAACAGATGTTACATCGGAGTCGTAGGTTCCAATCCTGCCTCAGACTCTGACTTTTCAGTTGTCCTCCCGCTCGTCGCCAGGCAACTAGTTTCCCCAAAAGACTTTTCCTTAATTACAAGAAAGGGATTTTAAAAAGGATCGGTAAATACAGGATAGTATCATTTACGAAACAGAGAGAGTACGAAGAAAACTCCCATTTAGCACTGGAGAGGCGATAGCATCGTCTCATTCGACAGCATTGAAAAGGAACGTGGGAGTTTCTGAATCCGAATTTTTTGTTTTTTAATTTTGCACCAAAAGTTTGGCTTTTAAGTTTTCGTGTCTTTTGCGGATCAGTGTGGTTTTAACATATTTTGGCATTTGTTTTTTGACATTTGGTTCGCACAGGATTTTCGGAATCGCTTTTTTTGTTCTTGGTTTCCGGTTTCTCATCAGGAATAATACCTTAAGCGGAACGATGGCCCTAAACCGTGTGATTTTCCAGTAATGGTTATGTGCCACCTGAAGTTCAAGCGATCGATTAAGAAGCGCGAGTTTCTTCGTGCGCGATCATTCAGCAAGCGGCCATCTTAGATTTAAGAAGAGAATTAACGAAAGGACGTTTCGAGAAGAGCTTGCTATGCTGGGCATCGGTCTGCTAAAATTTGCCCCTTTTGCGGACCCTTAAGGGCGTTTTTTTCGGAATCTTTAGGAACTTTAAGATTTACGACGCAGTCGCGTCAACGAGAACGCTGCTTTAACGAAGAGGCGTCCCTTTCAGTTGCTTAATAATAAGATTCTTGAAAAGAATGAAATGCCATGTTCTCACTTTTTATTAAACTACAAAAAAATACATTTATCATAGCTTAGAGCCTGCACCAACTAAAGAAATGGACAAAAAGAGTTCAGACTTTTCCCACTTCTCGAGCTTTTGGACAAAGACTTGGAAAGAAGGCCAACAATATTAATCATCTCTCCCCCACATGACCATGGAAAGAATAGGGCCAACAATCATCTCTCCCCAACATAACACCACACAATGTTGTTTGGAAAGAAGCGCACTGAAATAACCAAACCAAGGGAGTCTTAGCATGCAACGCTTTTAAGCCACTGAAACCGGAAATGAACATTTTGCATGCCGGTGCAGTAGGCTCTACCAGATTTTCAAATTAATCACCTGTAATAGTGAAGAAATACTAAACAATAAGAAAATTTTACTGTTAAGACAACGAAATAAAAGAAAGATATTACTTCCGGTTGACTTTCATGGCTCAAAAACGCTAGGGGAGGGGGGAGGGGGTGGGGTAGGGGGATTACGATGACAAGAAAGTTTACTTCATGAAGAAAAGCCTTTTTTTAGATACGAACAAGAAATTTAAAAATGTCTCAACATTTTTTGTAAAGGTTTGCGATATTAACCGCAATATTTTTATTTCCAAAAGGATCAACATGAAAAAATGTCATTGACAAGGCATATCTAAGCTCGTATGTGCAACGACCTCATGTAATGATTTATGCGGCATCAAAGCATAGTATGCATTGAAGGCACAGAAATAACAGACAAGAATGGAATTTTCGAGTCACGCTTTGTCACTCAATCGATTTGAATCCTAAATTACAAATGTGCAACCAAAGCATAATTATGAGACTGCATAGCAAGTAACAGAATAGAGAAATATTGAAGCAGCACTTAGGGTACGGTTGGTCATGTGCACCAATTTATTTCTTCATCGCTCAATTATTTTGGCATCTATTGTACATGTTTCATAAGTAAAGGTACAAAATGATGAATACAAGTCAAAGCTGAAAGAAATCATTCCTAGGCTGAAGACTAGTGTGTTTTTGCGTTCTAAAATGTGCTTTTACATTGTGAAAGGTAGTGTTATTCTACATCGTATAAAATATAACCAGCGCTATCATTCTATTGTCTTCAAAGGGTCTCAATGAATAAACTTAACTATTCCTATGAACCCATAATTTTAGGCCCTTTTTACAAGCAGGTAGGGTAACCCTACTGCTAGGGTTACCCTGGCAGGATGGTCAAAGATAGCCCAGGTTTACAAGCAAAATTTCATATGTAGGGTTACCCTACCAACCGGGACAACTTTGTGTGCTTGGTAACCGGCAGCATCACAAATACAATGAAAACCGCCAAGAAGTTGTCCTGGGTAGGCGAGTTGTCCCTAGCAGAGCGTTTACTAGGCAGCTAGGGTTACGCTAGAGCTAGGGTAACCCTAGAACTCAGATAGGGTTACCCTAGCGCAAGGGTAACCCTAGCTGCCTTGTAAACACGTCGATGACAAAAGAAGAAGTGTATGAGTGCTAAGGTAACCCTCTTTCTAGGGTAACCCTAGTACTAAGGTTACCCTACCTGCTTGTAAACAGGGCCTTAATTGTTATTCGGCACGCACAGCAACGTCTCGACCATACGACAGTATTTTTGGGGCGCAGGGGACTGGCAGCTTTTTGGAATGAGGGGGTCAGAGGAAAAGAATAATGGGCATTGAAGAAATAGTATTTTGTGCTTGTTAACGAGAGCGTGATACATTCCATGTGTATTTGTGTGTGTGGGTGCACCATGCCCAGGGGCTGTTCTTGATTAAGGTCGTAGACGGATCTTGTATTTCGGAGTTGTAGCAATTGTCGTGTTGTTCGACCGTCTTATAAAAAGTAGGAAAAATATAAATATTAGCCCTAGTACCTCATTATACAGTTACCTTAAACTTTTGCCAGTTTGAGGAAACTCGGGCCAAAATATTGGAATTCGAGACGAATTAATTAAACTGTCACCAAGAATTGAACGCAAATTTGTCGAACTGAAACATTAAAGAAAAATAGTAAATCTTCCAGCCTCTCAGGCAGTATTCTAAATATCTAAAAATATACTCTTGATATTTTGTAGCTAAATTGAATTATTTAATCGAAACAACCGCATTCTTCTGGCTCGAAGTCACCTTGGATAAATTTTAGGTAAAACCCTTGGTTCGATCAAGCACATGAAGAGGAAACCGAAACATTATTATTATTATTATTATTATTGTTATTATTATTATTATTATTATTATTATTATTATTATTATTATTATTATTATTGTTATTATTATCATTTAGTATAAATACACAGGTGATTATTGGTGATTATACAAAATCGCGCGCTCTCATTGGCTCGCTATCTCGGATCGATTATCAGCCGATAATCACCTCATATAAGATTGACTTTTGTTATTAAATTTATGAGAAAAACTAACGCGGAGAGATTTCGACGTTTCGTTGACATCCTGAAACGTCGAAATCTCTCCGTGTTAGTTTTTCTCATAAAGATAATCACCTCGACGGACAAAATGGTTGCCAGTAGTCGTTTTGCCACTGTAAGTGAAGATGATTTCGCGTTGAAACGTTTTTTTTTCTCTTTTTTGAAATAATCAACCTGTGTATTTATACTAAAACAGTTATTCGCCTAAGGCTCAGTGATTATTGGTGAATATTCACCGATAATCACTTCGCCCTCGGCGAACAATTGTCATTTAGTATAAATACACAGGTGATTATACAACATCGCGCGCTCTCATTGGCTCGCTATCTCGGATTATCAGCCGATAATCACCTCGACGGACAAAATGGCTGCCAGTAGTCGTTTTGCCACTGTAAGTTGAAGATAATTTCCCGTTGAAAGGTTTTTTTTTTCTCTTTTTTGAAATAATCACCTGTGTATTTATACTAAAACAATTATTCGCCTCAGGCTCAGTGATTATCGGTGAATATTCACCTCGACTTCGTCTCGGTGAATATTCACCGATAATCACTTCGCCTTCGGCGAATAATTGTTAAATATTACTGACGACATTAGAAGCGGCAAGCACAATTATAAGGCAAATTATGTGTTAAAATTTGTTGATGCACTTTCGTTTTGACATGAAGTTAGGCAAACGTTTAAGACAAGTGTGGGTTAAACACAAAAACATTCTCCTTGCAGCTGGAGAGGAAGTCATCAACAAATATTAATTTAAACACAGCTTCTATTTTGTCTGTTAAGGTGAAATAGCACAATATTTTAGTCAGTTCATCGCTTCACAATTCAGTTCAGCGTTCTTTTCGAAGCGACTTCAATTCTCACAGGACTTTTTCAGGAAAAATAGTTTTCTCTTCCTTGTGCGAGCTACTGTAGTTGTCTTGATAATATACTGATGACATTTGAAATTTTAAAGGCTAAATTTCAGACCCGTCTTTTTTAATAAACACTAGAATGTACTTTCATTACCTCATTACATATTACTTGAAAGCGGGAAACAGTTAGTTCTTTTGTAAAATGCCGACGATCAATAACATGACCTTGAGCAGACGTTATTGTCCCATGCTGGACAGGTGACCAAATTTGTGAATTAACCTTACTTTAAACTTCTTCCTCTCGGGTTACATCTTCTACAGCAAATTTCCATTCAGCGCAATTACGCAAGTTTAAGAAACAGCTAGTAAACTCAAATACGTTTTCTTGGAAGAAAATATATATCGGCTTTTATTCACAGAGGTCGGGGTCCGTAACTTAACTTAAACTACTAATTTTTTCCACTTAAATGGTTCGCGTGAGGGCGAAGCACAATGACGTCACTGAAGTTCATTGAAAAATAAAAAGGTGTCGTAGCTTGCACTTTGGAGTGTAAGACAAGGTTGATGACAAGTTGCCCAAGACGAAACCTGAAAGAGGTGTGTCCAAGGTTAGTAATTTAGCGTCTTAAAAGCAAGCATTGTACTTTATTTGCCCTGCTTTGAAATTCTTTTCAACAGTTGAAATTAATAGGTTTTACAGCAACCGGTCTCCTGTTATCATATTGGCTGGTTTTTGTTAAAAACGGGAACAAAAGTCTGCTATATTAATTCATTTACCTTCTTGTTTTTGAACAAACGGTAAACAAAATTTAAACTTACTTAAAATGACAATAAAACTAAGAAAAACAGGATGACTATATTCGTGCAAAGCTGTAACAGTTTGTCTATTTTCCCCATTCGTTGTCATATTGGCTGGTTTTTGTTAAAAACGGGAACAAAAGTCTGCTATATTACTTCATTTACCTTCTTGTTTTTGAACAAACGGTAAACAAAATTTAAACTTACTTAAAATGACAATAAAACTAAGAAAAACAGGATGACTATATTCGTGCAAAGCTGTAACAGTTTGTCTATTTTCCCCACTTGTTGTCTTCTCCTTCGTTTTTCTTCTCTTTCATCTCCTTTTATTCTTTATTTTCGTCGGTACTCTAAGGCATTTTTTATTGACATTTCAAATTTCAAACTTTAAGAATTGTTAAAATATTTTTCATTCCCTTTTCGTAACTTAATTTGCGCTTTATTCTCGTATTCTAAAACCTTATTGTGAATCTTTGGTCGGATTTTTAAGCCAATACTTTAGTGTGTTATTGTTTCAAAATTGTATATATGTTGTCGGTCAAATCCGTTCTCAGGTTGAATCCGTTTTAATTTTTACCTTATAGGTTAAATTCGTGATCCGTATTTTACCTAGGTTGAATATGCACTCTACCTTGTTAGGATTGAAAACACCAATACCTTCCCTCAAGCTCTGTCTTACGCATCTCAAAACACCTTCTTAATGTTTCATATTATAT
>NC_090872.1:3768114-3775614 GCF_036669935.1 Montipora foliosa | reverse complement strand
CTATTGATTTCGAGATTTTACGAGCTACTTGAGAAATGTGCGGTTTCCAAGACAGATGTTTATCAAGGACTACACCGAGGAAGACCGTTTCCTTAACCTGTTCGATTCTCTGGTCATTTATGCATATTTGCATTGGAAAATGAAACCTTTTCTGTCTAGGCTTAAATAACTTAAAGTTTGTTTTCTTCAGGTTTAAAGAGAGTTTGTTTGCCTTAAACCAAGTGGATAATTTATTAAGTTCGGAATTGAGTGACGCTGCCAGGTATACAGGATCTTTATGGGACATAAATAAATTAGTATCATCAGCGAATAAAATCAGCTCGACGAGCGTCGATACGTTATTTAAATCATTAATATAGAGCGAGAAAAACAAGGGGCCTAAAATGGATCCCTGGGGGACGCCACAGCAGATAGTTTGAGGAGAGGAACATTGACCGTTAAATTGAACGAATTGCAACCTGTTGGAGAGGTAGCTTCTAACCCAGTCCAGAGCCACGCCACGTATACCGTAGTGTTCGAGTTTGTCAAGCAGAATATTATGATTGACGGTATCAAAGGCCTTAGAAAGATCAAGGAAAACCCCAACGGCATGTTCATTGCGATCAAGAGCAAGAGAGATTTTTTCATGTAGGTCAATCAATGCTAACAAAGTAGAGTGATTTTTCCTGAAGCCAAATTGATTATCACATAGAATTTCTAGTTTACTTAAATAACTATAAAGACGGTTATAAACAACCTTTTCAAGAAACTTAGAAAAGCTAGGGAGAATCGAGATCGGTCTATAGTTCGAAAAGAGTGATCGATCACCAGCTTTAAAGAGTGGTATCACGCGAGCAATTTTCATTTGGTCGGGAACAATGCCATGAGAGATAGATAAATTGATTATATGAGCTAAAGGATCGGCTATAATTTGAATTGACTGTTTTATGATGGAAATGGGAATTCTATCATGGCCAGCTGCCTTACCTGGTCGAAAAGCATTGGAAATTTCCGAAAGCTCATTTGGAGTCACTGGATCAAAAAACACCGATTGACAAAAGTGACCAGAGAGAAAACTTCGGTGAGAGACAGACGAGTGAATTTCTTTGGCTAGATTAGGTCCGATACTAGAAAAATAACTACAGAATCTATTAGCGATGTCTACTGGATCCGTCATTTCTTGGTTGTCAACTTTAAAGATGGAATTGATTTTAAACGCTTTCTTTTTTGTCTTAATAATTTCGTTTAGAACCCTCCATGTAGCTTTGGCATTTGATTTAGAAGCATCGATTTTCTTTTCGTAATATATACGTTTAGCGATTCTTGACGAGTGATTCAATTTGTTTTTGTAATTTTTATAACGAATTTCATAATGCAAAGATTGATTATTGAGATACTGTCTATATAACTTATTTTTCGTTCTTATCGACTTCAGAAGTCCTTTTTGATAACCAAGGCTTTCTCAGGTAATTGCTCACCTTAGTTTTTTTTAAAGGAAAACATGAGTCATATGCCGTAGAGCATTGTTTGAAAAAGCTGTTATAGGCATTATTTGGATCATCAAAAGTGGCATACTGAGACCAGTCAATTCTCTCCAAATGCGATAGAAACTTAGTTGTGTTGACTTGATTTACATCTCGAACAAAAACAGTTTCATTAGATGCTGAGATTGAGGTATCGAAATGAATAGAAAATATAGGCAGATGGTCAGAAATGTCAGTGAAAAACAGTCCACTCCTGGATCTATCGAAAAATTGGTTGACGAAAATGTTGTCAATTAAAGTTGCCGAGTGACAAGTTATTCTTCTAAGGCGCGTAATCAATGGAAAGAACATATTTGAATATAGCGCATCTAAAAATTCAACAGTAGCGAGCGGAATGACATTGGTGGTTCATTAGATTTAAGTTAAAGTCACCCATTAAATAACATACTTTATTTTCGTTTGAGATCTTACTTAACAGCTCATTAGTCATTGTTTTAAAAAACTTCATCAACGTTTTGGTTTGGCGGCCTGTAAATCACACCAGTAACAATGTTCTTTCCCTGGGGCTTAACAATTTCAATAAACAAAGATTCTGCCACGTTTGGCAACGAAAAATCAAGATCGCATCGAAATTTAAAATTCAAATTGCTAGAAACATACAAACCAACTCCACCACCAGATCTATTTTCCCTACTTTTATGAACAAAACTGTAACCGTCGATGTCGACTGACGACGACGACGAATCATTTAGCCAAGTTTCGGAAATACCAATCAAAGAGAATTTTAAATTTACGTTGGATAAAAGATCCGTTAATTTGCTAGCATTACAATGTAGGCTAGAAATGTTTAGATGCAGTAGAGAAAAGCTGTCACAAATACGCGAATCTTCACTAGATAGCATGTCATTAAATTGATCTTCAATAAAATATTCACAGTCATCGCTAAATAAATCCCTGAGGTTGGTGTCAGGGTCAAGGTCAAATGAACGAGCTAGATTTGTTCTAATATTGTGGAGTAAAGGATTGAAACTTAAACTAGCCAATCTATCAGCATCATAGCGAACAGGACCATTTTGCATTTCATAAATTGCTAGGTTGAAGTCGGCGTCATCAAGGTCGTTCAGAACGGAAATGAAAATTCCGGAAAGACAGACATTTTCAGAGTGGGGGAAAACAAAATTAAAAAAAAAAAAAAAAAAAAACAGGGGGAAAAATAACAGTAAGAAATAAATAACTTAGCTGTTCTCGACATTAGGTCTGTCTCTAATAACCAGTTTATCTAACACAAAATAAGCGATCTTCCCTGCTCTCTTGGCTGCTTCCATCTTTGCACGTTGACTTTCTCTTTTCTCAAGGGTTGCTGGAGATAAGTCTTCTTTCACAAATATATTGTCGGGTTTAATTCTTCGGGCACATTTCAGGATCGTTTCCCTCTCTTTCCAGTCACGAAGGCGACAAACAATGGTTCGAGGACGATTTGCAGAATTCTGGGCCGAAGCTAGGCTCGATTACCAGCCGCTGTTTCGGGAAATGAGCCAGCGCTCACTCCCAAAATCTCGGCTGGACGCGTGAGGTGAGCCATTGTTAATCTCCGCCAATCAGAAACTCGCCTGCACAAATCCGTCTGGCATAAATTATATGTTTTGGCTGCGAAGGTATTCTTTCACCCGGCCTGTTCGAGGTTTACAGTGCTTTTAAGGTAGGAAACATCCAAGATTGCGACAACGAAAAGTGTTCAAGAAGCTAGAGAATGGGAATTGTGTCGTTTTCTACCGCCTGAGTTCGCAAACTTCACTGATTTTCCAGTTGGCGCCAAGGTCAAAATACGGCTTTCAAATTCATCGCTATTGCAATTTTCTCTTCATACTTCGCTAATGTAAGAGCAAGTAAAATTGCTCAAGATCAATTGAAATTACTGCTGAGTTTAATGGTGGCAAAACGAGGGGGCCGATGAAGTCGACTGAGAGCTAAAGCAGCCGAAGATTTCGTTGATGATTCGCTGGTTGAATTCAAACTCACATTGATCATTTAACCACAAACTCAAGCTCGTATCATCTGGAAACTTCGCACAGACGTTTTAAGCATTGTTATGTAATTTCTGTTTTCTTAAAATCAGTGTTTTTGGGATGTCTAATGCTATTTCCCCGAAACTATTAACTCGCATAAATTATATTTTAAATTTACGTCACAGACACAATCTATCGATCACGCGTCCAGCCGTCTCTTCTCGGGGAGGATACCCGAACTCGAGTGAGCGGCGGAAATCGAGCCTAGGCCAAAGCTGGCCTACGAGAACTTTTACCCACGCGATGCGCTCTCTCAATGTCAGGAGCACTGGCGAGATTCAATTCGTCTTTCAAAACTTGCTTTACTTTAGCTTCAGTTTCTTCCCATGTTTCTTTATCCTCTTCGGGAATGCCATCCACTCTGACATTATTTCGCCTACTCTGATTTTCTAAATACTCCATTTGTTCTTCTTGATGGTCTAAGTCGTCTTGAATTTCTTCAATGGCGGAGTCCAGTTCTGTAATTTAAGTAATGATGGTTTCAAGTCATCGATGTCCTTTTGCGAAAACTCAAGGCTGTTTTTAAGATCACCCGTTTCCTTTTCCGAACTAGCAATTCTTGCTTTTAACTCGGCTACTGAATGAGTTAAAGAGTCGAGGCGAGTGTTCACGTTAGTTACGATCGAGTCAAAGAAGCTCTTGAACATTCTTTCTTGCATCTGTAACATCTCGCGAAGCGTTACCAGTGTTACAAACTCTCCTTGAACATTTACTTCAGCCGCCAAAGAACTAACTGAGGCTTTCGAATGACGAGTATCGGGCATATTTTGGACTAAAATTTTCGGTGATTTCGATCTTGGCCGGAGCAATCAAATCCTGCGTCCGCACACTACGCGTGCACGTGACCGATAAAGTACACTGTCATCAGCAAAAAGCTTTGTACTACAGCTTACATTTAGGGGGAAGTCATATACAGCAGGAAAAGAAGTGGCCCTAAGAGGCCCCAAGAAGGTAAATGAAGTGATATATCTGGTGTCCGTCAAGGGAGTGATTATCGGTGAATATTCACCTTCTTCTTCTTCTCTTAATCTCCTTTTGTTCTTTATTTTCGTACTCTAAGGCATTTTTAATTGACATTTCAAAATTTCAAACTTTAAGAAATGTTAAAATTTTCTCATTCGTTTTTCATACCTTAATGTGCGCTTTATTCTTGTATTCTAAAACCTTTTTGTCGTTGCTCGGATTTTTATGCAACTATTTTAGTCTCTTATTATTTCAAAAATGTTGTCGGTCAAATCCATTCTCAGGTTGAATCCGTTTTTACCTTATAGGTTAAATTCGTGATCTGCATTTTACCTAGGTTGAATATGCACTCTACCTTGATAGGATTGAAAACACCAATACCTTCCCTCAAGCTCTGTCATCTTACCGGCTTCTGCATTCATACACTGATCGATTTACTCGCAACATTACAACAAATTTAGGGAACAAAGAACTGTACTGTGTACTTACCGGTGATCGAGCTCGGATCTTCCAGATCTATAGTCCTGTGTTCACCACTACAGTACGACGACGAACATGCGCAACCCAACACAGTTCTTTTCATAAATTACTTTTGGATGGTAAGTCAATGTATAAAAACCAACACTAATTCTAACCTGACCCTAACTTTTCTCTAGGATTAATTTAGGGTTCAAAAAAGTTTCTTCTATCCGTCTGAGTGCGTATTCAACCAAAGTAAAATGAGCATCACCAATTTAATCTAGGTTAAAACGGATTCAACCTGAGAACGGATTTTACCGGCGTCATATACGCGGAATTTTATGATCTTGAACTTGGACTTGAACATTTAAAGGACTCGACAAATAAAAAATGTAGTCTATATGTATCAAATTATTGGCACCTATCGTTTGAAAAAAAGAGCCAAGTTTCGAAACCTATACATAGTCAAAACATTTCAATTTCCGCTATTTAACAAACGTGTAACAGGTATAGATTATTTTCGGTCTTTCAGTTAATGTAGAACAGCATTGAAGTATTGAAGTATTTTGGAGTAGATTATAAAGAACCTACAAGGAAAAAGGTAAGAAAAGTCAACGATTTTGTGTGCGCTTTTACAAGACATTTAGCAAACTAACTCGGGAAACAACCCAGAAATATGTGCATTGGGTTGAAACATAGGCTGTTTCCCCAACATTGTCTTCTCAAAGATAGCGTCCACTTGTGGATCAATATTCAGACTCATCAACTCGGGCTTTTGTGCTCGATGTCAGTGTGCCACTTAGAGGCCGCTTTTATTGGTTCTCTCTGTGTCACTTCATTTTCAACTGCTTTATCAAACGATCATAATAAAATACATTTTAGCACGGAATGTTACTAATACGAAGTGCATTCGTTCATTACTTTAAAGCGAAATTGCGTGTATGCGAATAATCACGATGTTTTCGTGCAATTTTAAATTTATCAGTGTTAACGTTTTCAAATTGTACGAAAAAAGGTTGTGGCTACTTATTGATAATATACAGGGAAAAATTAGAAGAAAAATTATGATAATTGTGCAGAGGACTCACATTTGATTGGTTATCTTTGATTATTGGCCAATCAGAATGCTTAGTTTGTTACCTTCGATTTTCTTACCGAATTACCTCTTTCCTCTTTTTTGTATTGCGTTACCTAACAACCGTATTTCTCTTAGCCAATCGCAAACTATCCTAATGTTCTAATCGTCGTTTTCTTTCTTCACGTAGATGGCCAATGATTCTCATCACCAAAACAGAACAGATACTCCAAATTTCGAGTTCTTTTCTTCATCCGAGTGCATTGCCTGGCTGACAGTACTAAGCATCGAAGCTGTTGCTATAGTGACCATGAATGCCCTTACACTCATTATTTACCTGAAAGAGCGAATCCTCCGCAAGCGTAGCATGTACCTGGTGATCAGCTTGGCGGTTGCAGACATGTTTGTTGCATACAACTTGATCGTTATGAGTTTGGTATTGGGCAACCGGTGTAACTTTTGGAAGACTAACTTGAGCTTTGAGATCGGCATATGTTTGTCAACTTTGGCGTATTTCTTTCCAGCAGCCTCTGTAGCAAACCTTGCTGCTATTTCTTTGGAGCGGATGCACGCAACTTTTCGTCCATTCAAGCATCGCCTCATAAAAAAGAAGATATTTGGAGCAGCTGTTGCGGGTGTTTGGTTTACAGCTGCCCTGTCTACAGCTATCGTATTTTCAGTATTTTTCCTGGGCCGCTTAGATATCTCTACTTTCAATCACGTGCAAGCATCATACTACTTGTTCCTATTTTGTTGCCTTTTTATCATGGTTGTTTCTTACACGTCCATCGCTACTAAATTTTACTGTGGAACGCATCCTCAGCATCATGGTGCAATCAGAAGAGAAAGAAAACTGACCAAGACATTGTTCATTGTAACAATTGTATCGTTAATACTAATGATGCCATTTACAATTTTCTGGTTTCTTGTTTATGTTACTTCAGGCGAAATGGTTGATATCATTTCTCATGAAACAGGGCTGCATTTAGCACAATCCTTACGTTGCTTATTTTACGCAAACTCTGTTATAAATCCATTGTTATATGCATTAAAAATGCCAGAGTTCAAAAGAGCTCTGTTTTTATTATTGTGTTGTAGATCTCGCTCGGAGCCAGTTGAGGTTTTTCCTCTTAATGACATTTAAAGTTGTGAGATTTCACTCAGTTAACTGATGAATATGTGTTTACAAAGTATAAAAAAACTGAGCATTTTAAATACTTCTTCCGAGTTCTCTCTTTGTTTTTAATAGACCAATTTCGATATATTAAAATTCATTCCAAAAAAAAAGGCATCATCTCGAGGCTCTGGGGAATAAATTCATACAAATCCTTATATTTATTCCCAAGAGCCTCGAGATGATGCCTTTTCTTTCGGACTGAATCTTAATATATCGAAATTGGTCTATTGGAAACACTTTATTCAAGTTAATTTAAAGCGGGAAGATCTGTGGACTGATGCATGAATGCTAAAGATT
>NC_090872.1:3748114-3753114 GCF_036669935.1 Montipora foliosa | reverse complement strand
TGTGACATGGCATGTGTGTTGTCGTGGGTGGTTGGATGAGTAGAGCACTGACAAATCGTGGCCCTAAGAGAGTCTGCGATAGGAGACTAGCTTATGAGCAATAACCTGATTTAACAAATAAGATAACAACAACTTCATTGACCCTTTAAGAAGCCGTGGAAACATGGCTGTTAGACATTAGAAAATGATATGTACTGTCTGCATAGTAGTAGTAGTAGTAGTAGTAGTAGTAGTAGTAGTAGTAGTAGTAGTAGTAGTAGTAGTAGTAGTAGTAGTAGTAGTAGCAGTAGTAGTAGTGAAACATTGCTGTTAGACATTAGAAAATGATATGTACTGTCTTCATAGTAGTAGTAGTAGTAGTAGTAGTAGTAGTAGTAGTAGTAGTAGTAGTAGTAGTAGTTCTCCCACAATCATTAAGAGCTCACTTTCTCTATTGAAATATAACTCTCCCGCGGAGCTTATTGTCTCCGCATGTCTTCTTTAAAGAGTGAATTTACATCGGATTAAACTAAAGTTAAATTCTTTATCTGTTTAATAGTTTTTTATCA
Source organism: Montipora foliosa (assembly GCF_036669935.1). Taxonomy (NCBI): domain Eukaryota; kingdom Metazoa; phylum Cnidaria; class Anthozoa; order Scleractinia; family Acroporidae; genus Montipora; species Montipora foliosa. Next base: position 3,752,566 of record NC_090872.1, on the reverse strand, counting down.
AATTTTTATCAAATTTTCATCACAGCTGGATTATGTATAGTAATTAAACTATGTTAACTTTTTATCGTATTTTACAAATTTTTATCATAGCTGAATTATGTATAGTAATTAGGGAACGTTCTCGATAGGGATAACCTAAGAGAGGGATAACCTCATAAGTTTCCATTTACGTTTTTAACACAATGAAACTTGTTGTTGTTAAAGGAAAAACGATGAGAAAAAACAATTGGCTGTGACATGATAAAGTAAACTTTAATTACCAACAAGAGATGAATGATTGAAAGATAGATAATCAAAAGTAAAAGTACCTCTAGTAGACCAAGAATCTCAAGTAGGTTAAGGACTTAAATAAGGCGAAGAACCTCTACTAGGGCAATAGCCTACGTGTAGCCGTACCCTACCCCCCGGGGTACGGGTACGGCTACACGTAGGCTACTAGGGCAAGAACCCCCAGTGGGCCAAATACCCCGAGTAGGCCAAGAACTTCGAGTCGGACAAAGACCTCGAGCAGGCCAAGAACCTCAAGTAGGCCAAGAACCTCGAGTACGCCAAGAACCTCGAGTACGAGAAAAACCTCGAGTAGGCCGAGAACCTCGAGTAGGCCAAGAACCTCGAGTAGGAGAAGAACCTCGAGTAGGCCAAGAACCTCGAGCAGGCCAAGAACCTCCTAGGCCAATAACCTCGAGTATACCCGGTCCACAGTCCGAGTCCGCAGCCCTCCATTTTTACTGACCAAATTTAGAATATGTCGTATTGAAAAAAATCACAACAACAAGAAGTGGAGGGAAGTTTCTTTCGCTAAATTGTTATTAAAATTCACCATTCGACAATTTAAAGAAGCCTTAAGGTTTGCTATCTTATACATCTTGTATTTAAACATAAAAAAAACGACTATTCCGTGGGCCATTTTGCTCTAAAGTGGAGTAATGTGGTTAGAAAGCGCTGTCCTGGAGAAGGCGATTACATGAAAAAAGTCTCAGCCCGGTCAGCCGGGATCCGGGCTGAGATTTTTCCACGTAATCGCAACCTTGATTTTTGGTGTGGTTCTCAGACGTGCCGGGATCTCGGCTAAACGAGCCAGCCCGCCTCACAGGACCAGCCAGGCTCATGTAATCGGCCTTTAATGATCTGCTTAGGACTAACTGTTCAAACGGGAGTCAGTTAAGTTGTTTAGATTTTTTAGAAAGGGATTTTTACAAATAGGGCACAGATTTCCATGTTTTTTCAAGTATTTCAAGTGACATCTGCGCATGAAAACGAGCAAGTGTCAATAATGTTATTCTTTTACTTTGATCAGTTTCCTGTTGGTTCTTAAACATGTCATTTATTCTGATTCCAGTGCTGAAGTCTAAAACTCTTCCTACTGTGTGTGCTGGTCTGGTCAAACCATGCATGGCAAGCAACATTCCAGGTCGTTTTCAGAGATTGTGATGAGGAGTTCAGCGTTGAATGTTTAATTCATTTGGTTTTGTGATGAAAAAAAGACAGGCTTGTTATTCATGTCTCATTTTTTTCTGCGTGATGACAACAGTCTTCGTGCAAATAAAGCATCACAGATGTGAGCATGTCAGTGATCAATACAAGATGATTTCCAAACAGCTCTTCAAAATTAACTAGAAAGAGACAATAATTATTTACTTGCCAAACCCTTCTAATTCAATGTTTGATGGAAAAAGCACCAAGCAAATATAATTTGGCTTTTTTATTCAAGTAAACTGTCTTACTTTCATTAATACAGCTGTTAATTTAATCAACTTTCAGATTTACAAAAAACGCTCAATCTGAGGTAAGCTTAAAACAGAGTACCAGACTCCTTAAAAATAAGCCACCTATCATTACGTTATATAGAAATCTGTAAAATTAATTAAGTAATACCATTATCTTATGTTATTCTAGTCTTTCTCTTGCTGAGCATAGGTTTGGATATTAACTTCTGAGAATGATTATACTTCTCATAGTGTTAATAATGAATATACAGTACTTACAACAATACAATTAGGGAGATATTTGAGTTACTGTATATTGTATTTTGTGGTAACACATACCATAGCAGCTGTTGTGGTTTTTGTTGTTGAAAATGATCCAGATAGAGCCATTGTGGGTCTATCATTGGGTATTGAAACTGGATCAGTTGTGCAACATGAAATCTTAGAGTATGTTTTGCTAAAGCTCCGTTAAAAACATGTTTAAGACAAATTTATTTGCCTTTCGGCTTTCTACACTATAACTGCAAGGAAAATCTGAACTTTAAGCTCCACAAGCACAGTTCTCATTTAGCATTTCGTAAGTGTTTTTTGGTTAATTAACTCTTTCACATTGAATCAACTGAGAAATGTCGTATTCTCTGTCAGCGTGCCTTTTACGGAGCAATTTCGAAGAAATACGATACATTTTCCTTTACAGATGTATTTTAGTTCGCTTTTACTGGTTATGCTTTCTTAACATTGACAAAAGAGTCTCTTTTTTTCGCCGAGAACTGAGCTGGTGAAGACAGAAAAACGTTGACGTCACTGGGTGTCATTGTTTACATTTGTCAAGATAAAACGAGCAAAGCGGCGTCCGCATGGAGAAAACTGTCGTTTTTGTTCGTGCGGGATTTTTTTCAAGAAATGAAAGAAACGCCAACGGACATCCATCATTTCTGTATTCGTTCGATCCACTGATCCCCCGCGAATTAACACCATAGGAGCGTCAGCCGTTGCGAAGAAAGGTGTGTTCGCTGTCAATTCTAAATCCCTCTGACATAACGTTTTAGGGGCTGGGAGGTGAACAACGTCTCCTTTAAGCGCCTGCAAACGATCGGCCCAGGCAATAAGTTTTGGATCCCACCTAAAGTCATTTAAGAAAATAACTTCGGCTTGCTCTGCCCCTATCCAGGCGAAAGAGCCCGTGGCCGGATTCGAAAATGTGTTGAAAATAACTTTCAGTGGCGAGAGAATAAAGCTCTTGCCACAGTTTGAGCTTCCGTGGACATAATATTGCGGAATTTTCCTCGTTTCTTGGATAGACTCCCGTACACGGCTTCGCGAAAAACCTTTGGGGTAATTTCTTGGTTTGCAAGAACCTGGTGAGCTGCCTTGAACCATTCTCCCGCACACTCCATAACGCATTCGCCCTCTTTGGCTTGCTGTAAGATTTGCACTCTTGTTTTCTTAGAACGGCCCATCAGCGATTCAGCGGTAGAAAATTCTTTCGCTAGTGCTAAGGCTTCGTCGACAGCTTTATGGCCTCGGTTAGCTATGAATTGCGTCAAACACAGCTTCCCTTCTCGTTCTTGAGCCGTTGCAAGGCAAACCAACTCTAGCCTGGTGGTAATCGATTTCGCTTGGATGATTTTACAGACTTCGTAGACAGTCAATCATTCCTCGTCTCGTCAGTTCTTCTTTATCCCAGCAGAAACTTCTTTCGCCTTTCGTCGAAAAAGTGGGAGTGTTGTTATTGTAAAAAAAAAGAAAAGAAAAAAGAACGTTTGACGGTTGCTAATTTTTAATGTATGCACACTGACACCTCTTCACGGGAATATTTAATTAAGCTTTTCATTGGGTGATAGTGTTTTTCTTTTGTTATTCAAATTATTGTTTTTCGTTTCAATTTAAGTTTAAATAGCTTATTCTGTTGTACCTTTTTCATGTGTAACCTTCGGCGAGTGAAGAGAAGTTTTGTTTTACGTTGCGAAAAATAAAAGGTTATGGGCCCAGATGATGTTGTCAACTGGTTGAGATGAGTTGTGGTTGAGCTGAACAACTTTTGTGCTTTTTGGATTTACGAGTAGGTTTTTGAATTTATGACGACTTCGATTTCAAGTTTGCTGTTTGGATGAGTCATGGAGGAGAAATGGTCGATCGAGAAACTTAACGGGAGTAACTGGAACACTTGGAAATTCCAGATGAAACATTTACTTATGGCGAAAGAATTATGGAGTCTTGTGGATGGTTCAGAAGTCCTACCAAGCGACGCGACAGCAGCGGCGGCGGCACTTTTCCAGTCGCGGTTACACAAAGCGTTTTCGACAATTGTATTGGCGATTGACAGTGCTCAGCTTTACTTGGTCACCTCGTGCGAAGAACCTAAACAAGCATGGGATGCCTTGAAAAATCACTTCGAGCGAGAGACCCTCGCGAACAAATTGCTTCTGAAAAAGCAGTATTTTCGCTCTGAAATGAAAGAAGGTACATCGGTTGATCAGCATTTAGAGCACATGAAGGATATTGCTGATAAACTTGCGGCAATTGGAGCACCTATTTCTGAAGAGGATCAAGTTGTCACTTTGTTAGGAAGTCTACTGAGGAGTTTTGCTACCCTTGTCACCGCCATTGAAGCTAGAATGGATGGTGTTAGCCTGGATTATGTTCAGCAAGCACTCATACACGAGGAAATGAAGCACTTAGAGCTATCCGGTGAGTTGAGTGGAGCTGAGTCAGCACTGACGGGGGCCTTAAAGAGAAATACGTC
>NC_090872.1:3730614-3743114 GCF_036669935.1 Montipora foliosa | reverse complement strand
GGTCAGCATTGATGGATCGACTGAATTCTAACACATTGCACCACTGATCTCTATTCAACACTTTGTACTTGGAATTCTGTAGAGGATAAAAATGTTATTGCCTGATTTTGTAGCAAGCTTAAGGCAAGCTGACATTGTTTTTACAGAGATTATTCATTTTGAAGGGAACCAAGCAAAAACTTTGTTGATGCACATTACCCTTCAAATTACTAGCTTGTTTTGAATTTTATGGGCTATGTCGGTTTCATAATCAATTCAATCCCCTGCAAGATTACCCTTCTCCACCTTACCGCCAGTGATTATCCCATTGACTCCCGGAGGTTCCCCATTGATGAGTAAAACCATATGGTCGGTTTAGGCTGGTTTAGGGGTGAGAGGGGGTTAAGGGTTAAAGATTTTACTCGACTGGCTAATGCCAAACGAGTTAACTCGCCGACTGGGGGCCCTTAAGGTGTGAACAAGGGTTAACGCCCCCCCCGCTGGAAACATGTACAGCGTATAAGCTTTGCTAGATAACCAATTGAAATTTTTTGTCACCATTTGACAAGAACAATCCAAGATAAGACAATAATCATTATTATAGTGTTATAGTATTATAGTACCCGTATTTATGTATAAAGCCCTTCATTACCTGTAAAAAGTCTAAGAAATTGTCAAGAAGTGACCATGAACCATCAAGCAAAAGGTGCATCATTGTTACAGCTGTTTCCTTATCTAAAGTTCGTTGGTCAGGATTCTGTTTCAAAGAAAATAATAATAAAATTATAATTCACTGTTCTATTGCATCTTGGTGTTATCATTCAACAAAAAATAACAAAAATATTGACACGAAAAACTCTCACACTTATAAGTTTAAAAAGTGAACAGAAGGAAGCCTCAATGAATGTTACAGTCTACAATCTTTGCAGTCTGTTAATAAATATTATTATAAGCATTCCACAGTACAGCCAGAGTTTGTGAGATCTAGTCAGCTGTTGAGCATACAAATGGCAGCAGATTTGTGTGCATTGTTACAGTCTTGTGTAGTTCTTGAGCAAACCTTGGGAGTTCTTGTGTGTTTTTGTGAGTCACTTTTGCACAATGATTAATGTATATATGCAGGAGTTTAGCTTAAACTATGAGTGCCCTGACTCCTGAATGGGTTGCTGAACTTTCAAAGCATGGTGAGGGTGCCACACTGGAAGCACCTTACATTAAAGCAAGGAAGCTGGTTCATTATCATTGGGCAATAAACGAGACTTTAGAACCGCAAAATCCTAATTCTTGGCTACAGTAGTATTAATATTATTGTGTCTGAGAGCAGTGTGGGTGCAAATGATGCTACCCGGGGCACAGATAAACAATGCTCGCTCTAAAAATAGCTTCATTATTGATAGACGATATACAAAACCACATACAAAACAAAACTTGGAAGCTCTTCGATCTCCAAAGCTATGAGAGACCTTTCTGGGCAAAAAAATTGTAGACTGAATTGCTGATACCAGTTGGTCAAAATCTCCTCAGCCAATCACAAGTTGACCTGCAAATGTATTTTCATCCTGTGCACTTGTCATTTGGCACCCTTAACAAAAGTTTTACAGAGGCCAAACAATTATTATTCCTTGACTGCATAATTATTATTATTGATCATAGGACTTAGTTTTCAGTCATTGACAGCTACTGTACTGTTAGTTGGTGACAATACTTACTCTACAAAAGTCAAATGCATAACGGTAAATCTTTTTAAAAGTCACACTATCGCTTGTTAAGGACTTCAAGCCACTTAGTCTTGCTTTGAGCTTTGGAGTCGAGTCACAACTAGAGAGGTAAAAAAAATGTCATCACTAACTCTTTTATAATTAGCGTAAGTGGTGAGGACACTAAAGGAGTGTCCACTTAAGAAGTGTCCATCAGAGAGCTGAGAGAAAAGTAGTAAGCTGTTACAAAGGAAGCCTCACAACAATCCAGACTTGAATGGGAGTTAAACCCATGACCACGCGATTGCTCTACCGCTTGGCTTATCAAGCAATCTGGGATCTGTCCTGTGCAAGGTGAATGAATTATATTGAAATGTACGAAAGACATTAATATGTAATCTGATTTCCACTGCCACGATTATTCTCGCTCCAAGTCATCACAATCACAGTTCAAAATTATTACCGTAAACACCCGCAGATAACCCACACCCATTTTCAAAAAATCGTCGCTAGAAATCAGGGGTGTGGCTTATCTGTGGGAACACTTGAAAAAGGCTGCTTCAGGTGTCCAATTTTCCATCTTTGCGTCCGATCTAATACCTGGTTTCTGTTTTTTTGTTTTTTTCTAATGCCTGGTTACTAAGATAAGAAAGTTCCACCTCAAGTTCTTGTTGTAAGGCAAGATCTATGGAAAAACTGTTTTGCATGAAGACATTTCTGTCAACAAAATTACTAGAAAAAGATCAATCAAAGGGGACATAGTTTTTCAGTGAGTGATTAAAGTGCTAAAATTGTGGGTAAGAGATTGAAGTACTTTCTGCTTCAATGTTAATAGTGAGTTTACCTTCGATAAACAGTGGATGAAGAGGACTTCTGAAGACTCAACTTTGGATTTCTTTTGAAACAATTTTTTTTCCAAAATTCAGGGTGCGGTTTATCTGTGGGTGCAGCTTATCTGCGGGTGTTTACGATACGTCACTTATGAATTTCACAATAGTTTATAATATTCATCGTTTCTTTATTATACATTAATGGTAGCCTTAACACATTGACCCCTGGGGGCATCCTACGGTACTCGAGCTGTCAATGGGTTAAACAGATCGCAGTAACATGCAGGGATCCTTTCACAGTCTTTAAGAGAAACAGAAGCCATTAAAGCCTTAAAAACTGCTTTACTAAATTATTTTTAAGGCAAATTCTTACTCTATTGATAGCATTCCTTTGCTCCATTCATTAAAAGTGAAAAACCCCATGGTCTCTGCCTGCAGTTTCCATGCTAAGACAAGCATCACAGTCTGTGGGGTTAAGAAAGAGGAAAGTACATGTATTAACAGTATGTATCCAGGGTCCGAAATTGTGCCTTCCTGGTCGCCAATGCGCCTAAAAATTTAGTACTGGCGACGAGAATTTCACAACTGGTTGCCAGTGGGCGACTGACCGTTAAAGTGGTACTATGATCAAAAAATCATTTCCATTTTTTTCTTCAGATTTTGAAAGCGTGTTCGCTTAACACCTAACTGGCAAAATTTTGAGCTTTGAGTTTTATCCAAAGGCTGTTTATTTTGAGTGTAAGTTTTGGATTTCATGGTCCGCCATTACTCACATTCAAAACTGGCCGATTGGACCTCAGAGGGTTGGATCTAGAGAAAATGACGTCATTTACTCACTAGCTTAAAATTTCAGCGTGTAAACGCAATTTATTATATATGCAAAACACGGGTTGAAAAGTCTGAAAGGCCGAAGCTCCCGTGCTGCATATCAATTAGGCCGCGTACACACGCATTGCATTCTTAAACTAGTGAGTGTTTGACGTCATTTTCTCCTCGACCCAGCTCTCTCAAGATTTTAAAGTTAGTAATGGTGAACCAATAAATAAGAAATTTCCAGCTAAAATAAACAGGTGTCTTTTTAAAATCAGAACTTAAAACTTGGGTGAGTTAGTGTTTAGTTAACATAGTTTTGAAATCCAAAGGAAAAACAAAATTTTTTTTTGGTCATAGTACCACTTTAAGTTCAGAGCCGTTTGCCAACAGGTGTCTCACTTTTTATCCTGCCGATATTTTTGAAATAAAAATGAAAGAAGTTTTTCTGTTAACTCCCTCCATAACATCACAAGCCGCCACGTTTTTTAGCGGTTTCTCATAAAATATGCATTGCGGACGCAAAAACAACGACTCAGAAAAGAGATTCAAGGGACTGGTGCAAGGGATGTAGCACGGTAACAATATGGCGGTTTGTGTGCGACAGAATGTGACTGGTGTTTCCATGGCTGAAATTTTCAACAACCTAAGGGGCAGACAGATTTCTTTATTACATTCAAGGTCGGATGCATTTTCTCTCCAAAATGTCCGCTTTCAAAAGCGAAAATAATGCTTGACACACAAGAGCGAGCGGCCGTTGCTTTCTGGTATCCATAAAGAAGTTCAAAACCTGCATTTTCAAGCAAAAAGTTTGGGCGACCACAATTTGCCATCTGGCGCCTGAAAATGTTTATCTAGTTGCCAGTTTGTGCCCATATTACGGGGTCCGAAATTAACTTTTTTATATGGGCGACAACTGGCGACTGGATAAAAATTTTCAGTTGCCAGATGGCAAATTGTGGTCGCCAAAAATTTTCTCCTGAAAATGCACATTTTGAACTTCTTTATGGAGACTAGAAAGCAACGACCGTGCGGTCTTGTGTATGTCTCAAGCATTATTTTTTGCTTTCGAAAGCGGACATTTTGGAGAGAAAATGTACCTGACCTGGAACGTAATGAAGACGTCCATCTGCCCATTTGTTGAAAATTTCAGCCACGGAAACACCAGTCACGTTCTGTCGCACACGAACCGCCATGTATTACTGTGCTACATTCCTTGCACCAGTCCCTCAAATCTCTCGCAGTTTTTTTGCCCGTATTTTATGAGAAACCGCAAAAAAACGTGCCAGCTTGCGACGTTATGGAGACCTATGGAGGTAGTTAACGGGAAAACTCCTTTTATTCTTATTTCAAAAACATTGGCAGGATAAAAAGTAAGACACTTGTTGGCAAACGGCTCTGAACTTAATAGTAGGCCGCCCACTGGCGACCAACTGTGAAATTCTGGCCGCCAGTACTCAATTTTTAGTCGCATTGGCGACCAGGAAGACGCAATTTCGGACCCTGTATAAAAAAGTTAATTTTGGACCCTGGTATCCCTGCCTCATTGTCAGTGGCAACATCCATTAACTTCATTTTCTGTACCATAGTTCTTTCTTAGCAATATTGTTTATAACTTCGCTGCCTGTAAAATCATCACCTGCTCATGGCTGTGACTCTACTTTATTGTTCAGGTCAGCTTCTGTACTTAGTACCGGTAGCACTCAACATCATCCATATTACGTTGCTTTCCACCTTCCAATGAGTGTGACGTTACATGGTACATGTATGTTTGTGCTCTATTTCTGTATTTCCAGGCATCTTCAACTGAGAGATTTCAGAGCATCAAGTCATCAGACTCTAGCTGTGACCAGGTTTTGCAAGGCCTACCCCTCTTATATTAACATATTAATTAAAATTATTATAATAAATTATTATACTATAGGTAAATCATGTGTTTGTTGCTGTTGAAATGTCTGTTTAAGAGACAATTTTTTTTCTGAACATGACCATGCCTCTGAAATTATTTCAATACAGTAGCGAAAACCCACAGTTCTATCAAGTTCATAAACCAAATAGAACACAAGGTTCTCCTGCAAGATACTGTGTCTGAAATTCTCGCTTAATCAAAAAACCTCTTATTTCCTTACATCTTCTGGATCTACACCCAAATCTTTGCAGAGCTTTTCCATTCCCTCAGGACCAATAGTATCTGGTTCGTCCTGGCCTAAGATTGAACAAAGGCAAGGTCAGTTACACTACAAAACACTTTGCTTCTTAAAACAATAAAAGAACACTCTGTCAATTTTAAACTGAACCATTAAGTTTTGAGATAATGGCCATGATGATAACAGCGACAATGATAAATATGATTCGAATATAGAACGCCATACCTGCATAGTGATCAAACCATGCCCTACATCTCCTAAATGAAAATGGTTTTCCTAATTCATCTGTTTGAGACTGAGACTTGATGCTGCTAATATAAATGAACATGACAAAATACTATTAACCTGTTTTGCTCAAAAATGATGATGTGGATGATGATGATGATGATGATGATGATGATGACGATGACGATGATTTTGGAGAAGTGCTCCAGGGGCTATAGTAATGTCTGAAATTCTGTTCCTTCTCTGCAGGTTGTGGGGTGAGTCGAGACAAAAATTTGGTTTTAACAAAACAAGTGTATGAAGGTACTGTAAATTTAGGACCCACTGACTCCCGGGAGTGAAACTTATCTGATTTTCATCTGTCTAATTCCAGACGATTTTACTTATCAACTGGGAGCCTCCTGGGGTGCATGAGTTACAGTATGAATGGGTTAACCAAATGAATTTAGAACAGATTTGAAAGCTGAAAAACATCAGCACACAAGATCTTTCCCAAGATGGCTAATTCACCTTAATCAACAGTCTCATTTGATAAAACCAAACTTTTGTGTTTCAATTCCTACTGATGCGGTGTACCATAGTTTTTTTTAGAAACTAACAGTATGCCCATCATCCAAGTCAAGCCAAGGCAGATATTTTACATTGAAAGAAAAAATTGTGCATGATCTACCCGTCCCTTGTAGCACATATGCCTGACAGTGGTTTAACTGGAGAGTAGATGGAGTAGAGGGCTGGGGATAGTTGTCCCACTTTTCTCCTACGGTGTTGATTTCTCCTAAAACTCTCTCCTCTCCCGCCTCGCACTTCTGTGATCCACACCAAAACCTAGCGCCCACTCTTTAAAATGTACTCTGTGGCCGCTACATGAATGCGTGGCACAACTGTTAAATTTAGGCTTAAAATACCCTCCTTTGACCTAATTATTGGCCAGTGTTATATCTTACTAGCTAATGACAATAAATCTAATTGGGGAGCTTGGTATTTTTAATGCTTTTGATAATATAATAATAAAGTAAGCAGAAAAGATGAAAACAGCCACGGCGCGCGCGTGCACGGCCCTAATGAACCCTGCAGAAGGAAACACAAGAAACCCCAAGGTTGAACAGATATTTTTCAAATTTTTACTGGAACCACTTTTTTTGTAATCACCTAGCCAAGCATTCATCCTTTTGTTTTTTTAGCTTGGTTTCCTCTCTTGCAGCTGCCTTTCTTTTCCTCTTCGGTGGCATTTCTGTTGATTGATCTGTTTCTGAACTTGAACTTCTAACTGAAACATGAAAATAAACAATATCAAAGGCTCAACATTGAACTTTGCTAAGCACTTTAAACATATGTGACAAATCATAATGAAATATTTATTATTTTATATTTTACCAAGGAAGGTATTTAAGACCTTCAATGAGTTAGTCACTAGTGAGCTATACAACAATAACTTCTTCCATTTCCTTGGCAAGAAGGAACAACAATAAAAATGCACAAGGACAAGAAAAACAATGAGCTCCATTTGTCTCAAAGGAATACAACATTGTACATTTCTAATATTTCTAATGACTCAGTTGTTTTTTATAGTGCTCACACACTGGAAGGTGGATGGTGGAATCAACTTTATGACGACTAGCATGAAAAGTTCCCAAGAGTGACACTTACAGATTTTACTCTGTCTAACGCCAGACGATTTTACTCGTCAATGGGGAACCCCACAGGAGTGAAAGGGTTAACAACAGCTAGATTCACTCAAAAACTATGTCCCCATTAACCCTTTCACTCCCAAGAGTGACACTTATAGATTTTACTGTGTCTAACGCCAGACGATTTTACTCGTCAATGGGGAACCCCACGGGAGTGAAAGGGTTAAAGAAGCCCCTGTGACCAAAAAATCAATCTTATTTTTCTTTGGATTTCAAAACTATGTTAACTAAACACGAAGCGACCATAGTTTTGAGCCTTGATTTCACAATGACACCTGTTTATTTTAACTGGAATTTTCGTATTTAACCCATTGACTCCCACGGCTTCCCGGGAGGCAAAGTCTTGCCGGTTTACGCCGGTTTGGATGTCAAAGGGTTAATGGTCGACCATTTCTAACTTTAAATTCTTGAGAGAGCTGGATTGAGGAGAAAATGATGTCAAAGGCTCATTAGTTTAAAAATGCAATGCATGTGTATGCCGCAAAATTAATATGCAGCACGGGAGTTTTGGACTTTCAGACTTTTAAACTGGCGTTTTGCATATATAATAAGCTGCATTCACACACTGAAAATTTAAGCTAGTGAGCCTTTGACGTCACTTTTCCCTGGATGCACCCCTCAGAGGTCCAATCGGTCAGCTTTGAGGCTGGGTGATGGCGGACTGTGAAATCCAAAACTTACACGCAAAGTAAACGGTCTTTGGATAAAAATCAAAGTTCAAAATTTTGCCAGTTAAATGTTAAACAAACACACTTTCAAAATCTGAAGAAAAAAAGGAAGCGATTTTATCACATGGGCACTTTAACCCTCCAATTTGTCCCTCATGGGTTCTCCACTGATGAGGCAGTTGAGTAATGTAGTAAAGTCTTTATGTGTTAAGAAGCAAAGGGTTAAAGGGACTAGGTTTTTGAGTGGACTACCAGTAACATGTAGATGTTGTTAGCCATTTTGCCCCAACAGAGTTTCTCCAGTGATAAGTAAAATCATCTGGTGTTGGACAGAGTACAATCTACAAGAGTCACACTTGAAAGGCAATGGGCTCATACACACTTTCTCCTGTAGAAGCTAAACTAAATTGGCTCTAAAAGTCTTAAAAGATAGTCAAATGCAAAATTGCAAGAAGCAGCATCTCACCATATGTACCTCCTTAAACAGCAATTTTTATCAAGTCACGATAGCTAATTGGTGACACAGAGATTTGCCTCTTGGTTGAGGCAGAACACTGGTACCAGATAAGAAAGTCCGCACACACGTTAGATATTCAATTTCAATCGTGTCACTTCGTTTTTCCACCACATACGAGCATCACAGAAGATAACAATTCAACACAACATATTTATCCAAAGTACAGTAACAATGTATCTTTTTCTGAGCCATCACTTTAGAAGGAAAGAAAACAATTTGGAGATAACAATCACAATCAAATTCGTCAAAATCACAGAGATATGTGAAGAACGAAGAAAAAAAAAATCTAAATGACCAAAAATAATGAAAAAAAGACAATACGAATCGCTGCTGGTGCTGTCCATTTTCCTGTTCGACTTTTTTCCTCAAGAAGGGGTAAATGTGGGCTTAAAGTGAGAGCTTAAAAACAAGTAGCGAGGGTTACTGATAACAATCGTAAGGGCAGCGATGCCGGAAACGCCGATGGGGTCAAGGTTGGAACACAAGTTAGCATGCCTTGGAAGAACATGGCTATTTTTGAGGCTGCAACTTATTTACGGAATGTAAGACCATCTTATGGACGAGACCAACTCACGAAAATCTAGTTACATAAAGAAGCTATGAATTTGGGACAATGAAGTAAATACCTCAAAAAGAACATGTAAAAACACCAAAAAAAGCACTTCGCAGATGCTCCTTCCTTCAATATGAAGCGACTTCCCCGGTAGACTATGTAACCACGTCGTATCTGTTGTTTGTGCACGTGCTGTGGCCTCGATATCGTGTCCGTTGACAAACACGATTTGCCTTCACAATAAATTTGTATTTATATATATTTTAAAATTAATTTCTTAGGTGTGACAATTAAAAATATATTTTATCTTTTTATTGTGCAAGAGTCCTTTACAACCCAGTGTCAAGACGCGAGAGAATAGCCTTCGTAGAAACAGTGTTCGTTGTTTCAGTTTCGGCTCGCTCTTCTCAAAATCAATAAATGGGTTTCGTTTTTGAAGCAGCTGTGGTGATGCGTCGCGTTGGTGAGGAAATGAAACACAGAAATGGGTTTATCAACTGGGTTGATATGGTAAATTGACCAGTGCAACTAAGTGTACCTTCTTCTGTACTTTCCACTGAAATCGATATTTCTTCGACGTCTTCTCGGGTCCCCGAAGATGAACAAGGCTGATCATCAATTTCCTCATCAGCTCTTTTCATCAATAGCCCCCCAATTCGGTGGAAAATGTGAGCGCAAAATTTAGTCTCATTGATAAAAGTCAAGGCACCGAGGAACAAAAAGCACATCAGTGTGACATGTCCATTTTTCTCGCAAAGTCTTCCGATCTTTTGCTTCCATCTCGAACCAACATCAAATTATGTTCTTATAATTGATAATAATTAACAGATGAAATTATCCTACGTAAAATTTAATTAACTTGAACCAGATCATTCTTTTATTAGCAACTCGTCACGTGACCTCTTTTTCAACACCTCCATCAAATTAATTTTCCAGAAATTAAAAAAAAAAGTTTAAAATATGTTATCAGACCGGTTTTAACCCATCTTTCAAACAGAGTTTGTTACGGAAGAAAGAAGTTATAAGTATCTACCAACGTTTCAACAACTTTATACAAGACTCTTTCATAACCTCGACTTCCGGATTCAAAGCCCGCGGGCAATAACAAAGTTGTCAGTGACTTGGGTATTATGGGCTGTTCGCGCCAATTGGTTGAAGTGTTCGATTGAAAGAGAGAATGTGTCGAGAAAATAATATTGTTGCGCCAGGGAATCCATATTTTCCCCTTAACTGAGCAGTCTTAGCTGTAAATTTGACAAGAATAATCATCATTCTACGTGGACGTATTTTTTGTACAGTTTTATGGGTTTCAAGTGACGGTGAAGGTAAACGAGTCTTTTTAAATGCCTCGCGGTGAGTCAGGCGCTTCTCCAAAGAAGCGAGCGGCTGCTACTGATCTGCATGAAAGACTGAGCAAAGATGAGCTTATAAAACGACTTAAGGTGAGTGTGTGCATTCTTGTCAGAGGAAAAAGTGCGAGGGAAGTGTACCTGCTTGGTGAATGGAAAGGAAAATTCACTGTCAGGGGATAAGATCTGCTCTGTGTTTACATTAATTCGAAGCTTCTGGCTCTACAGTTCGATGAAACGAATAGAAGTTGTGTAAGTAAGCTTAGAATTTATCTGACACCTGTCGCACTATATGACAATATGTCTCGCAATATGTCAATTTAGTGGTTAGTTCACAGGTTAAAAGAGATTTTTCTGTAGAATGTACGCCATACTCTCCATCTGACGGAAGTCGTACAGTTAGGCTAGAAAATCACTTGTAAAAAAAGACCTCAATCAAGAACACAGTGTTTTGGTAATTGATGGACTCTCCTTTTAATCAAAGTTAAACTCCTTTTAATCAGAGTTACTTATATAAGTGGCTGGGTCAGAAAGATCTGACCCGTTACAGAAGCCATCATTTATTCTTAATGAGCCAGTCAACATGCACTGTACAATTTATTTTTAACACTGGTCCGGCCTAGGCCTGTCAACTGTACTTGTGGTGAACTCTCACTGGACTGTTATTGTTTTTGTGTGCATTGTTGACTGCTCAGTAGCTGGCTGCTGTTTAAGTTACTTAATGATAATAAGAAATAAAATATTTGTAGTGTGGTGTACATCGCCATTTAACTAAACTCGGACAAGTAACTCCATTCATTGCTATAATGTGCACTTAAATTTGTTTACAACAATGTTATATATAAATAAAATGGTACAATAATTTTACTTCCACTGAGGAGAGATTTACATTGTAATTTCACATCCTGTAGTAGTTTACCTGTAATATGATGGATCATGTTGTGATACATACGTAACATTACTGTTGGTCTTAAAATAACTGAGGAGAAAGTGCTGCCTTTGTAATTTCATCTGCAAATGGTAATAGACATTCAAGTCTACTCGGATAGAGACTATAAACCATAGGACATGTTTTACAAATATCTTCCATGTTCATAACTTCCCTGTGGGACGTTAAAGAAATCACACTATTCAAGAAGAGTAGGGGATGAAGTTCTCAGTGTTGTGGCTGTCCTTTGTGAGTGTGTTCTTTCCAAAAGACGTGGTTGACCTGGCAGTGAAAAAAAAAAGGCTTGTGGTGTATGAGCCCACCTAAGCAGAAACAGCTGTATATCAAAAGATACTTTGCCAAGTGCTGGAACATGTAGATGTAGATATAGATGTAGATGTGGATGTGTATTCATGTTACTGTTGCAGCAGAATCGTGCGTGACATTTCTTTTTGTGTGACGTTTTATTGTATTGCGGTGGTCTAGACCTAGCTGGGTCCCGGATGACCACGCGAGTTGTGACACTGTGGTGAATCGTTTCCGCTGAAGGTTTTAGTAAGACAGTTAAATTAAGGTTTCTCTACGGTTTACGGTATCAAGGACTCTATTGTTTACAGATTAAGGATTCTATAAGGTGTTGCAAGGGTATAAGGACACAGATTTTTCGTTACTGCATTATCGCATCATATCATCGTATAACCGCTTCGCTCATCGCTTCTGAATCAGCTATTTGTAAAGGAAATCAGTGGTAGCAATCAAGACTGCGTGTAAATGAATTTCTGTGGATCCTTCGAATAAACTGAGTTGTTGTTTGTATGTTATATGGCTCGTCGTAAGGTCTTAGTGTAGCCGCTCCGCTGCTACAGTTATGCAGTCTTTGTAAAGTTAAAGTACTCTGATGGAAATAAATACTATATACAGCTCATGTTTTTGATTTACAGTTTGATAGTAGTAATCAAAAAATTTATAATCTGTGATACAAATATTACTGTAAAAATGGCCATTACTAACAATGAAACAGCGAAACACTGAAACAGTGAAACAAATCACCAAAACACCATGTATGACCCCACCATACATTGAATACTAACTGTCAAAGGTTGGATTTG